>NC_142377.1:1915000-1997500 GCF_059441005.1 Hippichthys cyanospilos
AGAACAACGGCTCATTGATTGATTTGAAGTATTTCCGTTGACCTTGGATGGTTATCGGCTTCACAAGCGTGGCGAAATTGCACTTCTGTGTGACGAACTTTAAACCGCTTTTTAATCGCAGCTGCTCCTCCTGTCTCACTTGGCTCACCAACTGCTGAATGGCTATGATGGAATAGGGTGAGGGTTGGGGTCAGATTCAACTACAGATTGATGGATTTAAGATTGTGCTCGTAGCCACCACTGTATTTTGCTCACAGCGGGCAGCGGGTGGCTGATGTTTGTGTGTGGCAAAAAGATGGGGGGTATTTAAGTTGAAATGAGGAAAAGGAATTCCAACAAAAAAGTTACCACCATACCACTTGACGGTCTGGGAGGTTTCACCTCCTCAATCCGGTCACGAATGGCGAGGCCTACAGCTGCGCCAAGTGAACAATTTAATCAATGCTGAGCGAAAGAAGCATGCAATCAGAACTCCCTTAATGTGTCAAGCTCTTTAAATGTGCACTTGGTATATATACATTGATACATTGTTACTCACGTTGTGTTCACATACCCTTTCGAAAATATGCATATCCTAACATTTTTGAGTGTTTTTGCCAACATATTTTAAAGCTTTTTTTCCCAGGTAAAAGTCCAGAAATGTTCTCAATTGCGCTGCGGTGACGTTGGGTTATTTGCAGAAATCTTGTCTGCATGTGATGAATGTCTTTCTGCATATAGGAGCAGAGATGTGTGTTAAAGATAAAAGTCCAATGATAACAGACATCACTAAACTAAAACATTTAAAGTAACTACATCACCAAATTTTCTATCATCATCTTTGTAAAACTGCAGTGATATTTTCTCTTTTTCAAGTATACGGATATATGCGTTAAATCAAAAGAACTGTAAGATACGGGTAGTGCTCGGCACAGAGATTTGTGAATTAAGTGGAGCCAGTGCTATCAATCAGGTTCTTCCAGACTCGTTCAGATTTAAAAACGTGCTAAATTTTGATTCCTAGTAAACTGCGCAGAAGTGTGCGCCTGGCACATAAGTCCTCTCTGTGCTGAAGCAGCCGCATCTCTCAGTCGCCCCTGCAGCCCACCCCCCTCCAGGCACCATATGGAATAAGATAATTTGTCAAAAAGCCATGCGTGTAACTAACATGCAAAATACAGTGGGCCCCGTGTTACGACCTTAATCCGTTCAGCGGCTAGGCTCGTAACTCGAATTCGCCGTATGACGGGCAATCGTTTGGATTGCCCGTCATACGGGCTATCTATTAACTATGTTAATTAGTGAATGCGTGCAAAAACCTTAGGTAAAAACGTCACGACTTCATACACATATTAAAAATTAGTAACATAACCTACTGTACAGTTAAATTAAATAACATAAATATACAAAGGAAAAATGACATTTACCTTTGGGGCGACGTGACTTGAGCTGGTGGTGGGTGGAAGCGGAGGGGAGCAGAGACGAACCCGCAGAATTTTTTTTTTTTCTTGAACGAGAACTTTTTTCAAACGAGAACATATCACCGGCGATTTCCTTCTCTTTAATCCATAATAGAAGAAGCCTCTCCATTTTGTTGTTGACCCAGGTCCGTCCCCTGGCAAGGAAAGTCATGCCTTCAGAAGACTTGCTTGCTTTAATAGCTTCCTTGTTCTTGAGAATCTTACCGATTGTCGAGCGGTTACGGCCATACTCACTAGCAACGTTAACTATGCGTGTACCTCCGTATTTTTTTATTATCTTCTGCTTTGTTTCTATTGTCATCATCCTCTTACTTCTTCCTTTACCGCTACGTGCAATTTTAGAAGCCATGTCTAACAGATAAAGTTTGTAAAGTCTTCACAACACACCGACCAGCTCGTGCCATCAAGCTAGATGAGGGCATTCGGCCAATAGTATATCGGCATTTCTGTGATTGACGTGACGCCGGCCACTAGCATATCGGCATCTCCGTGACTGCCTTAATCGACCAATAGCATATCGGCATTTCGGTGACATGTGAGAAAAGTTGTTTTTGTTGATGCAGCAAAGCAAAAAAAATAGTGCGGACACACTGACCGGAATGTTGGATGGTTTGTAAGACAAAAGGTTTGTGCATAAGAGGGGGACAAAAAAACGCCGCGGTCCACGTCGTAAGATGAAAAATACGTAAGACAGGGGGTCCGTTAACCGGGAGTCCACTGTAGTAAGAATTTGTGTGACTTAAATGCTTCCCTGCAAAAATGATGCAAAAAATGTGAGGGTTTTAAAGTTTTTTTCTTGTGACTACAAGAATTGTGAGGGTTTGAGTTTTTTGTTCTCGCTATGAATCAGAATTGTGAGGGTTTTAATGTTTCTTGTCACCATCAATCTGAAACCTGCGAGTGCAAAGACTCTTAATACAATGCTCACGTCTACGATTACAAATCTTTACAACACACGTCTACATGGCTGTGCACATACCCCTTCTGTGGATTACTACCTTTTGTGCATGAATCTACCATGGCCCTGAAGTGCAAATCACACAAACAAAAAAATGTAATCAAAAACAAAACCTCTTCCAAGAGAGAAGCACACAAGAAAAAAAGATGCAAACAAGAAAAACAACCAAACAAGAAAAAAGAGGCAAACAAGAAAAAATAAGCAAACAAGAAAAAAATGCAATAATCATTGTTTCTTCATGAAGAAATCAAGTAACATTTGAAATCATTTTTAATAGGAAGATACATAATCATACCCCAACGTGCGCAGGTCTGCGAGGGCCCTTTATAGCTGCTTGCAGCTCTAGTTGTATATCTTTTGTGATTTATTTAATTTTTTTTATGGAATGTATATATTCCTATTATTTATTGTTGTGGTTATGAAGAAATTCATTTGTAAAAAAAAAATATATATATATAAGTAATACTGTTTCCAGAGTGCTCAAATAAAAGCAAGAGGAAAAGAAAGTTTCCCACAGCTCAGGTGATGCAACATCACAGCAAGTTAAGTTAACAGTGTGAATATGTTCAAAGAATATTTTTAACATTAAAGCATGATAAGCTATGGAACGCTCCATATTTCATGCCATTCGCGTCTGCCATCTTTGTTCTCTTTTCTTGATGCATGTAAGGATGAAGGAATCGCAGCTTGATCAATCAATCGGTACCCTGGATAGCCTGCATATTGTGCTTTGTACACACAGGAGGCAATTCACAGAAGAGATTTACACCCACAGGTGGTAATTCACAGAGGAGGTTCAAACACAGCTGTGAAGTTGTATGTAGTGAAGTTTTATAGTCGCACAAATGAAAAGATGAAAAGATTGCGCTCAAAGGTTTTAAATTCATAGTCAAAATCAAATGAATGGAAACCACACAATTTAAATTTGTAGTCACAACAAAAAAAATTAAAACACTCGCACTTTTGATTCTAAGTCACAAGGGAAAATTGACTTTCAATTTCGATTCATACTCACTGGGAAATCGCACATACATCACACATACATTTGTGAGTTTTCTTATACCATAGCTGCAGCGCAAGGAATGTGTGGTCCTTGACGAGGACACTGGGACCCGCATGCGGCTCTTCCAAGGAATCTCCCAAGCCGCAGGGCCTGTTGGGACACTGCTGTAGCAGGGGCTCTCTTTGTGAAGTAGGTGATCATGCCCGATCTAGTAGGGTAAACCACCTTGGCGACTAGACTAGAACTGGTGATAACCGGTCAGAATCATCTATGTATATTTTATGCCAATAACAAGTTGAATCAACAAGTGAATTCAGTGAATCAAAAAGTATAAATAGCACTTAAACAATGAGACAGACACAGTTGCATAATTATAATAAAATCGTAACAATTTATAGCAGCCATGTCCGAATTTTGAATTTAAACTTCTATTTGACTCTGTAGTATTCTGTTGGTGATATATTGAAAATATCATCCATCCCTGCATTTTCTATAAATATAATGTTGGGACTAAACATGCAGGCATCTTCAGTCTGTTTAAGAGCGGATTATGTGTTGGTAGACAATTAAAAAAGTAATAAAAAATTGAAAACTTTCATTTACCATCTTTTTCCATAAATATCTGATGTTATAACCTTATAGTCCAGTGTGGCTTATCCGTGACAGATTTTTATTTATTTATTTATTTTTTGCTCAATATTTTTCTACTGTGGTTTATATGCCGGTGCGGTTTATTGTCCATAAAATATGGTAATTATTGTATTTTCTTGTGGTTCTCAAAAAAAGCCTATAAAATTGATTTCCCGCTTAAAAGAAGTCTTTTGATTAACTCATTGTAAAGTTCATTATGTTATTAAAATTGTTATGAAATTACAGAACAGAAAAGTTCATGTGATTTGTCCCAAAATAACTCTGAACATGTTTTTTTTCTTGTTGTTAAGAATCAAAACCGAGACTCGTTTGGAACTGGAATTGAATCTAAGAACCAAAATTAGAGTCAGAATTGCCCAAATTGTAACAATGCCCAGCCCTAGACAAGGACTGAATATTATTAGAAGAAATAATGGGCATTGTCAGAAGAAATAATGTCCATAGTCATGATTCGCACAAATAGTAATGTTTAAAAAGCCCAACCAAACGGGATTGGATGGATTGACTGTTTGAACGAAAAGGTTTCCCTTCTGTTTAATGAAGTTTGTAAGCAGCTTAGAGTCTTAATTACAAACAGAGAGCATTTTGCTTCCCCTTCTTGTTTCTTTGGGGGCCCAAATCCTGGATGAAGATTCCCATCCCTGTTTTGCTGTGAGGAAACAACTAAGACCTCTAAATCCTACATGATCATCAGAAGCAGAAAATACATGTTTAATGGAGACGTCCCCTTGATCAAGTCCTGTTGGTATATTGATGAGGTTTGGCGTAGTGAATTGATCAAGGACCCACATGTTATCTTGGGGGTCTCCATCACCCTTTTTACATCTCTCTTTTCACCCCTCTTCCCCTTTGCCTTGTTAAAAAGGCTGGTACGGTGGCATTTGTTTGATTAACTTGCCTGACAAAAGTGACAGCTGCTCACGGGCGTATGTGGATGAGTGGCCCAGCGCCGCTCCCTCTTTGTACATCTGTCAGAGTTGGAACAGAGCGAGCGGGGTGAAAAGAGACAAATTGGGCCCAAAAAGAAGGCCATTCACCTTCAGCAGACCCCCTCTGGCTCTCCACCCCTCTATCCCATTCAGGTGCTCGGCGGGACCCTCAAGTGCTTGCTGGCTTATTCCATTTTCGCTCCCTCTATAGAGTTCCCTGAGACCACAAGTGTTTTAGCCCTCTTTTCCCTTCCCTCAATCCACCCTAAGCGGCTCTTTGTGAGGAGAATGGCTTACTTTTCTCAGAGCCCAAAGCTTGCGGCTTTTTTTTTTCTTTTTTTTTTATTGTCGACCGCAGAGCTTTTCTGTTGCTCATTGTGTATTTACTCAATGACTGGTCGCCGATCACAATTCACACTGTTAAGTTTCTCACAGCACAGTCCACAAACAACCTCCTCTCCCAGTAATACATGTCTGTGTTCTAAACGCATCCCCATGTTTTTGTTGTTGTTTAGTCCTTTGAGCTAACACTGTACGTGTAACACAAAAAGATACAAATACTGTTCACATTTTTGAGAACTAATACTTTCTTGTTGGTTCTTGAAGCATTGCTGTCTTGTTCTTCAGAACCTTCTCCCTTAAGTCACTTGTTGGCAGGAATGGCCATTGAGCCCACTATGTTGCTATGCCAGCAGCGTTCACACTATGGTCAATGGTCAGCAGCAGTTCACCTTTTGTGTGTGCAACACAATCAAAACAGTTTGAGACCTGTTGGCTTGTTGAGGGAAAACTTAGTCCCACTGCTTTAGTCTTGCTGCTCCTTCCCCCTTGTCAAGCAATTCCCTTGCTTGAATGCTTAAAGACAGTGAGTCAGAAGATGACAACATCCAAGATGAGATGCTGAGACCCATTCATTTGCCATGAACAGTACCTTTCTTGTCTGACCACATGGATTGCCATGCCATGCCACTTTAATATAAGAACATAATTTTATTTCTTTCCCACTAATTGAATGTCAACAAAATAAAATTATGAAAACATATTAAAAATTAAAACAATAAATCAAATGCTCGACTCACCAAAACGCGTGTCTCCCTCTTCTTTCAATACAAAATCCATTTCTCTTTCTTTCCTCAGAAAGAGTTCAATGACTTGCTTGTAGAGTTTCTGCGTTTCATTTCCAATAATAAATCCTTTTGTATTGACATTGACGTCAATGCTGAAAGGCGCATTGGTCCAATTTCTATTTTGTTCTTCTTCAGCCATTGTAGGTTTTAAAAAAAAAAAAAAAAAAAAGGAGATTTGAATTTTCTGCTTAATGTAATTAGAATTATTATAGTTTATTATAATTATGATAATGTCAGGTTGTTTTTGGCCACCAGAGAAGGTCTTGCTAGCCCTGAAAGCCCACCACTGGTCAATCCCCAACGTCAATGCATCACTTCATATCATCATCATCATCATCATCATATAACTTGCCCCATAATTTTCAAGGGAAGCTAAACAGCATTTTGTGGAATTAACAATGTTATCTATTCATGTACACATATATATGTACCCAATGTGTGTGTGCATGTATTTTTGTTATTTGCAATTTTAAATCAATTGAAAACTGCAAAGTATATATCACATGTCAACGTGTTCACAAAATGAATGTATACTTCATATAAGTTCAGCTGTCATGTGAAATAGGGAAAGTTGCATTTTCAGATGTATGGACATCTTTGAAGAATGGGGAATGACATCATTCAATGTAAGAACCTGAGCCCCATTAGCCTTGTGTGAAAAGCTCCATGTGCTCTCTGGGGGTCAGGCTTAGACCTGCTGTTGGGTGACAAGTTGAGCATGCAGCTGGTTGCAAAGGGGAAATATGGGGCTGGTGTTGAGAGTGAGGAAGGGATGTGTAAGGGAGTGTTCCTACCTACTGTGTGAGTTACTGTGGTAATTAAGTGTCTTCACCAATGGGGCCTCTCTGCTGAGTTTGTGAGCTGGACTAGAATAGGACAGCAGTAGGCTCTGAAAAGCTGACCAGGTAGGATTAGACAAGACCATTGTTCCAAATGCATAATGTGTTGTAGTCAGATTTACTTTCCACTCCCTCAAACTCCGTAATATTTTCTTTGTGCGCATGTATGGAATTCTGTGTGTTTATCAGTTTCACTATGTGTATTTTTTTTTTTTCGGTGGAAAAAGGAATGTTGCTTTTGGTGTTCAATTTTCTTCTGTCTCACAAGGAAACATGTCACATTACATTAGTGTTGGCACATTCGCAATCATCATTCCATGCGTCCTGCTATTTGCAGACACAGCTGGGTCTCAGCAGGTCTCTCTCCCTCTCTCTCTCTCTCTCTCTCTCTCTCTCTCTCTCTCTCTCTCTCTCTCTCTCTCTCTCTCCCCCCCCCCCCCCCTTCCTCTGGCTCGTTCACACTTTTTCTCTGAAAGTCTATACTGAAAATGGTCATTGTTGTTACCTATGACTTTTAACCCACCATTACTACTATTGCTACTAATAATATAAGTAAAAATTTATATATACATACATATATACATTTTGGGATACATACATATATATATATATATATATATATATATATATATATATATATATATATATATATATATATATATATATATATATATATATATTAGTGCTGGCAGGAGAATGATATATTTAAAAAATATATTATTTGTAAATGACTCAATCGATTTCTTCTTTTCAACCCACTGGTTCACGCTTTTCTCAGCTGTAAGACCCACAAATACATACCAAATGGAGGTTACTGCACCAGGACTCACCAAACTTTGCCAGTGAGAAACTTAGAAAGTTGGGATGTTAATATATATATATATATATATATATATATATATATATATATATAGATATATATATATATATAATATATATGCTTCTCCTATTTAAATTATTTAAGTTATAAATTATGAGGGAGAATCAGAACACTTCACGAAAACCTGAAGGAGACTAAAGTGAAATTCCAGCTTCAGCCACAACTGGATGGTCCGCAAGGACAATTATCTGAAAGAAACTGCCAAGATAGTGAAGAAATGTACAATGATGTGAATGTCTTATAATGGTCAAATCAGAGTCCTGAACTGAATCAAAACTTGTGTTCAACTTGAGATGAGAAAGATGGCTCGGAAACCCATCAACTTGGCCTAGCTTTAGGCCTTTGTCTGTGACCAATGGTCCAAAATTCAACAGGACTTATGAAGAATGCTGGTCGGCAACCAGGAATGTTCTGGGAATAGTTTTAAAAAACAAAAACTATGGTATTGATGATCAATTAAAACGTATGACTAGGGTATGAATAATTTTGAATGTAGCACCTTTGTTTTCCTTCAATAAAATACCTGTTAGATTTTGCATTTCTTCAATTGTGTGTTGTTTTGATTCCTTTCGTCCTTTGTTCCTTTCGTCACATATAACTCATGAAGAAACTTGCATGAAAGAAAAGGTTTTGTCACAAAAATGAAAAAAAACAAAAATCGAGGGTTTGAATAATTTTGAGGATACATGTGTATATTTATATATATATACAGTATATATATATATATATATATATATATATATATATATATATATATATATATATATATATATATATATATATATATATATATATCGGTGATGATAGATAGCTTCATATCTTAAGATGTGACAAGACAAGCTCTCCATTTTTGGATTGTGACAAAAACAACCTCTTTCAGGTCTCGACTTTCATTTCTTAGCAGCCAAAAGATTCAGATTGTAATTATACTGTATGAAAATAAGGAATTTATTGACGTTGACATCTTTGATCAGGGGTTTTGATCCTACTAGCTAGTCTGTCATATATATATATATATATATATATATATATATATATATATATATATATATATATATATATATATATATATACTTATTTATTTATTTATTTATTAGTGCTGGCACTGGTTCACGCTTTTCCCAGCTGCAAGACCCACAAATACGTACCATATGAAGATTACTGCACCGGGGGACTTACCAAACTTTGCCAGTGAGAAACTTAGAAAGTAGGGATGTTAATGGATCCAGACTTTAGGCAAGTACAACTAGAAGGGAAAATTCTGAGCTCTTAGTTTTAATTTCTGAATGATTTTTACAGAATTTACATCTTCATGTGGGGGGTTTCCACAGCCTTTAACATGAATAGATACACACAAGAGTTGCAACAGAGGCAGAAAGAGGCAGAGGCCCGGTCGGTTGTAATCTCCATGTACCTCCTGAGGTGAGGCCCCTCATCAGCTCCCACATTCCTGGCTCTCAGCAGCACAAAAGCTTCTGAGCAGCCCTTCAAAGAATGCAGCCTTAGAAGTCATTTGACTTTATAAAGTTTGTTTCTGTAAATAATTTGCACGCATACGTATGTCTCGTTACACATCGCCACTTGCTCACAGTTTCCTGGTCTTACATGATGTCACATATTTGGTACCTCACAATTAGCAGGATAACAAATATAACATACATGCTAAAGAGTGTGAATATTGAGAGTTAGTCAAATTTTTGTTAATAATTTGTTCAGCCCTTTAATGGTCTCAACAAGGCATGGTAGGTGTCAGAATCACAGGGAAGACTGATGATCTGATGAATGTGCCAAAAACCATCATCAGCACTTTCCATAAAAAGAAATTATCTCAAATAAAACTGCAGAAATCACCACATTTGAAATGATCAAGCAAATTCTGCTTTTACCTGGGATTTAAAATTGACCCGTTCAAATAGCCCAATTTCTTAATTTATGAAAATAATTGAGTCCTTTTTAAACAACCATCCCAATGATAACAGTATAACAATACAACGGTATGTTTAAAAAAAAAAAAAAAAGTTTTTTTTTTTTAGTTGCACTGTTCCAAATTATTATGCACTGCAGTGTTTCTAGACATTTTATAGGTTGAAAAGAAATAGTCATTGCTGAATTTGCATCATTAGGAGATCGTACTTACCAAAATCATGTTGTTCCAATTCCAAATTTCTTTACAAGTCATAAAGGGCCCAAAATGTGAACTTTCACCTCCTAAATGACTTATTTAAAATACATAGTTTTTGTAACATTGTTAAAGATTACATTCACTCCCGCACATTAGTTATAGGGGACTCCATCACCGGTAACATTAAGTTTAAAATGCCAGCCACCGTCATGTATATTGCTGGGGCCAGAGCAACCGACATTGAAGCTAGTCTCTGGGAGCTGACACACCAGAGGCCTAGAAACCAGCTTAGTGCAAACAACACTAGTTACTCAGATATAGTGATACATGTCGGCTCCAACGATACTAGAATGAGGCAGTCTGAGATTACAAAGAAGAATATAGCTAGGATTTGTAATCTCGCTAGAAAGATGAGTAGGCATCGAGTTATTATCTCTGGCCCTCTGCCTATGAGAGGCAATGATGAGAGGTTTAGCAGATTATTCTCAATCGGTGGATGGCTAGTTTCTGTAGAGAGCAAGGTTTCCAGTTTGTAGATAATTTGCCCTCTTTCTGGGGCTGGCCCGACCTGCTAAAGATGGATGGCCTTCATCCTAACTGGGTGAAGGCCATCACTCTTTCTAGAAACATAGATTACTGTTTGAGCCTTCCATGACTTCTCACATTAGAGCATGTCGGGTCACAGGCAAGTAGCAAGCCTGCTAGAACGGGGGTGGAGTTGTTAAGGCTAGAGTTAACTGGCACTAGGCGGGACTGCTACAACACACATAGTATAGTTAGTCTAAGTCACTGCAATCTACACATTGGTTCAATACCTAATGCTGAATCCTCTAGTGATAAGATTTCTGCTGGGGTGGTGTTGATAAAGGAAAGTAGCCATGCCTCCTTAACCGGCCAGATTAGTGACATAGTATCTAGGCGGAATATTAATATTAATACGTGCGTTGTAGCTGTCAACAATCGAATTCCTACATGACTAACATTGTGACGAGGTTTTAACTACTCAAAATACAAACTGTGCCCCAGCCATGAAAACTTTGTTAGTATTAGTACAACTAACATTAAGACTCAGAATAGTTAAGGAAAAAATTTCCAGTTTAAATTGGGTTTCTTAAATATTAGGTCACTCTCCTCAAAAGCCCTTCTTGTAAATGATCATATTACAGTACACAATCTTAAATTGCTTGGTCTCTGTGAAACCTGGTTAAAACCAAATTAATTTTTATCATTAAATGAGGCCTCACCCCCAAACTTTGTGGGCTCACACGTTGCCCGTCCTTGTAAAAAAAGGGGGAGGTGTCGCCCTAATTTCAGAATCTGGTTTTAAGCTTAGCACGAGCACTAATCACACCTTCAAGACATTTGAGGCTCTCGTTATAAGATCGAGCTCCTCACCACCATTCTATGTGGCAATTATTTACCATCCTACCGGTCCATATTCTGGATTCATAGATGAATATGCTATTGGTCGATTAAGGTCACAGTCCCGGTCTCACTCATGGAGATGCAGCTATGCTATTGGCCGGTGTCACGTCAATCACAGAAATGCCGATATGCTATTGGCTGAACGCCTTTATCTAGCTTGATGGCACAGCTGGTCGGGATGGAAGGAAGGAGAGAAAATGAGTGAAAAACGGAAGGAAGGAGTGTTGTGAAGACTTTGCAAACTTTATCTGTTAGACACGGCTTCTAAAATTGCTAGTGGCAGTAAAGGAAGAAGTAAGAGGATGATGACAATAGAAACCAAGCAGGGGATAATAAAAAAAAATACGGAGGCGGCATGCATAGTTAACCTTGCTCATGAGTATGGCCGTAACCGCTCGGCAATCTTCTAAGGGCAAGACTTTCCTTGCTGGGGACCTCGGTCGACAACAAAATGGAGATGCTTCTTCTATTATGGATTAAAGAGAAGGAAATCGCCGGTGATATGTTCTAGTTTGAGAAAAGTTCTTGTTCAAGAAAATAATTCAATAAATTCTGCTGGTTGGTCTCTGCTCCCCTCCGCCTCCACCCAGCTCAAGTCACATCGCCCCAAAGGTAAATGTCATTTTTTGTTTGTATATGATCAGTCCTTCCTTTGTATATTTGTTATTTGTGTGTGTGTATATATATATATATATATATATATATATATATATATATATATATATATATACATACACACACACAGACACACACAAGTAGTCTACCGAGGCATTTTTTTGTCCCGTCTTTATACCATTTTTTTTTTGTGTTACGACAAAAACTCCTCCTCAAACATGGCGGTCAGTGTGCGTGTGTGAGTCGTTCCGTGCTCATACGGCTATACACGCGTCATCACTTAACGTGACTGGAGTGCTGGTCTGCTATTGGTAGGCGTCACGGAGCACTAAGATGCTGGTCTGCTATTGGTCGTGCGTCACAGTTTCCAAAACGGCAGAATGTTAAAGCTTTGTTTGCTTGTGAGTGCTTACAAAAACGTGATTATAGTGCATTTTAGTGCTTAAATCTAACTTGAATTGGTCAGCCATGGGTCCCAAGATTACTAGTGATGTTAAAGAGAGACGTAATAAGAAGATTTATGCGGAAATGAAGCTGGAAATAATCAAGAATTATGAAGAAAGCTAAGCTAGGCTAGACTACCCTCACTATGGAATATGGCCATAACGAGCTCTGACGGCACTCAAAGGTATATAAATCCTTTCTACAATTTTTTTTATTTATGATGTTATTTAATTGTATACATGTATATTATAAATAAGTACCACTCACTATACTACTTTGATACCAATTTTTAATATGTATATACATTTTTTATGTTTTTACCTGGGGTTTATACATATGTATATGTTTATATATAGCCATCATATTAATTCATATATATATATATATATATATATATATATATATATATATATATATATATACACCATGAATCGCAAGATCCTGTTTGTTTAAAAAAAACTTTAAATCTAAAAAGACCACTGCCCTTTCACCACACCACATGGCAAATGTATGCAAATGAAAAAGATAAATAGGGGAAGAGAATGTGTGCCATTTTTTGAATCATATCCTGTTGGTGACACCCCCCCATCCTTTTTCCCTCCCACCAAGTGGCATGTTAAGACTTGGGTGTGAACACTGGCTCCAAGGCAAGGGTTGTGTGTGCGGCAATGGGTTGAAGTTTTTGGAGGCAAGGGTGGGTTGGTGTCAGATGGGGGCAGGAGGTCGCTCTATCTCCCAGCTCTCGCTTGAAGCGGTGATGGACGAACAGATGTAAATGTGTACGTTCATGTGAGAGTGCGTATGCAATGTTGTGTGTTATGTGTAGCCTGCTTGTCGCCTGTGTATAGGTAGGGGGTTCATCAGCATGTCACAAGGTGACAAAACCCAGTAATGAATGCACACACACACACAAACACACACACACACACACTAAACGATATCCTCGTTGAAGAAATGGAAGCAGTTGGATCACAGATTTAAGCCCTGTCGGGTTATGGCATTATTATTCAGAGACATATTACGCTTGTTTTGGCTGTTATCATGCACTAGCCCCATGCTGCCATACACCTTTTTAAAAAAAAAACTGAGATATTAAGGCATTAATCTCGTTCTATTATTTTATGTTATTGTAATTTTTGCCAAAGGGAGTTAAAAAGGAATTGCAATCACTGTTCATTTTACAATCTCTGCAAGTGTCAATTGGCTTTCATCTTCTTTAATATGTGGACTCCAACAATCTTAATCGTGCCCTAAAGGATTACCAAGTTTTCCGTGAAGTGAAAGCTGTTTTGATTGAGGATGTGCTTTGCCATGTCTAAAGCGCACACATTGCTACTTTTCAGGGTTTTTATGTAACGAGTGCCATTTACAGTAATGCTTGGCTGAAAAAGACAGACACATTGTTTTCGAAAGTACACAAAAAATAAATTGTGGTTGGGTTCCTATTGAATGGGCTCACCCGTTCAGTCTCCTCAGACCATGTGATCTTCTTTATTTATTGTTGGGTTGTTGTTTTTTTGAGGGGGTGGGTGTCAAATGTATATGGAACATGGCCCGGGGCTCATTGATAGGGCATGTCATGGCATGGGGGAGGGGGGCGCATACTTTCAAATCACCGTGCGTCCCTCGGACACAAAGTTTTTTTACATAAAAAAATTAATCATCGCCCATCTATTCTTTTATTCAACAAAAGTTGACGACTTACGAAACTTTTTGACAACTTCGTCCGCAATGTTTCTTTTAATCTCGCAGAAAAAGAACGCCAATCGAGAAAAAAAGAATACATCTTTGTTTGCATAAATGCTGGTCACCGTGAGCCTCATGCTGTGAGGTAATGATCAATTGGAGGACAACTAGGTAATGACCATGCTTCTGACAGTAACTTAAAAATAAGAGTTGCACTGATGTTAATTTCATACATTTCTTGAAATCCAATGTTATGTTTTGAAGCACTGTCTGACTTCCTTTACTCCCAGCCACGTCGCCTGACAGATGTCACTATGGCACATGCTACACTCTAGTACTGATCTGCAGTGCCCGTAAACAAATTCACTTCAGAACGCACATGCAGCATACTACTTAGTATACTAATTCATTGCTTCTGTATTCACTCAACTTGAACAAAGTGCAGATGGCTAATTAATATGGTAATTATGTGTAGCTGACAGTCCTTCCGTGAGCAGGAGATAAGAATCACAAGAAGTTGGTAAATGTATTGTTTTGAATTGACTTCGTGTAACTCCAACATGGAGATCAGGAGGTTACTCGCCCTCAACAGCAAGGAACAAAACTGGAGCTTAAATACGTGGACACTAATTAGACAAACATGCTACAGCTGGGAAGGAGCAATAGGCAGGGGAAGCTGATTGGTGGACATGATGAGCCTTTTCTGTATCGTAATACAATGTATTGAAATACACTTTTAAGACATAATACCCAGCACTATCAATTAGCGATTGAATAACTGTGATTGTGCTTCACTGCCGCTATGTTGATTTAATGTGATGGCAATAATTTGAGATAAAGGAGTTACAAGGGTGTGTTAAGGTAATTGAACCACAACCAGTGGTTTGAAGAAAAACTTTGGTCTTAGTTGGTGTGTTTATTTTGAATTTGGTGTTGTGTTATCATGCTATCATGATGTTGCAGCTTCCTTGAAATTTCAGTGCACATCAAATAAACATAAAAATGTGAATATAGAATTGAAAAAAAATCATTGCACACTTTTTCAAGTACCCACTTTACCAAAGAACTCATTTCACCACCAGTTCCTCCTAATGATGATCCAAGAGGGGTTTCTGTCCTCTCCCCCTTGGCATGTATGCTCCTTCTCCTCTTTTGATAGCACATGTCTAAAACCATCACAGCCTTCACAAGAACACACAATTATTTTTGTTTTTTTCACCAAGCAACCCACAAACGATATGTAGCCTGATCCATGACAAATGGTCTTTAATTTTTTTCACCAAGCAACCCACAAACGATGTGTGGCCTGAACCATGACAAATGTTCTTTATGGATTGCATATTAAGTCTAACAAAACCTGGCTCCCGACTGAAGCCCGTCCTTCCCCACCAGAAAATGCATCAACAGCGGACAGAGGCGGTGTAAAAAAAACAAAAGCACAAACCAAACAAGGCAAAAATCTTTTTTTTTTCATAGAATGCTGTGCATTTTTATGCAACATGTTTCCAAAAAGTTTTAGTTTTGACTCACCAGCCTCCAGAATGTTTCTCCAAAATGTGTAAAGTATGAAGTTTTTTGGGTTTTTTTTGCTTGGGAACACTCCCATAGATGCCATTTTTAACTACTGAATTTCCTGAAGTGGAGTCGTGAACATTGACCTTAACTACAGTTCTTTAAATGCCTTTCTTGGTTCTTTTGGGACTGCCTGAAAAAGTCATTGTTACACTTTGAAGTAATCTCCATTGGTTGACCACTCCTGGGATTGTTCTCTGTCATGTTGCGGCATGGTGGCGTGAGGAGGTACGGGGTGTGGATTCCCAAAAAATGGTGGAACCTAAAAAATGCTGGACTGAGAGAGATGAGGCTCAAATAATGTTGGTTTAATCACAATGGGAGGCAGGAGGAGATGGAACAACAACAAAAAAAGAGAAAAAATTCAAAGTACAACCGAAACGAACAAACACCGGGGGTAACTAGGAACGGGAAAAGGAGGACGAAGCTTCTCAGGAAACAGAAATAACAGGAGCAAGATGGCGGCAACACAGCAAGGATAAGACAAGCAATGACCCGACTAGAACTGAATGAAAACTGGGGACTTAAATAAACTTCACACTGAACGAGGAAACACGAAACAACTGGAGAGAGACAAAAGGCAGAGGAAGCTGATTGGATGACATGAGGAGGGTAGGTAAACAGGCAGCTGGACAAGATCAAACTAACGTGACATAGACAAGAAAGGCAGGGGAACGTAAGGATGAACTTAAGAACATGAACAAAAGCCCCCCCACAACCCAAAAAACAACAAAACCCAACCAAACATGACAGTTCACCACTGTTCCCAGTTTCTCTATTTGTGAATAATGACTCTTACTTAGGTTCATTGGAGCGCCACAGCCTGGGAAATGGTTTTGTAGCCTATTCCTGACTGATAGATTTTTTCACATTTTTTTTTTCTTCTGGAATATTTTTAGATTGTAGCATGATGAATATATTCTCAGGATTTTGTAGCCTACTTCACTTTGTCTAACAATTTTTTAACTGATGTGATCTATTGATTCAACAAAGGCGATGGCAATCAGGTTCAATCTGGCTTGTGAAATTGAAGTCAGCTTTCCCAAAAATGTGGTTTGTCGCAGCGGCTTTGTGATTCAACGATTGGGGAAATTGATTTTTTTCACAAAGGCTCAGATAGGTTTGTATCCCTTTTTTTGTATTTTTCTTGTTTGTGTTATTGTTAAGGCTGTATGTTTAACTGACATTGAACATTCGCTGCCGAAGGAGGATTTGTCTAGCAAATGATGTCTATGATGATTGTCGCATTTTATTAGGGGATTTTGGCAACTCTGTGTGAAACTAGTTCTTGAGTAATGTGAGTACTTAAAAAAAACGTGTTTTTATTTTATAACTGTTTTTTATTTTATAATCCGATGTTGGCAGCTCTGAGAGAGTGGTTAGCACGTACACCTCACAATTGTAAAGTCATGGGTTGAATTCCAGCTCTGGCTTCTTCGGGGTTTGCATGTTCTCCCCATGCCAAAGTGGGTTTCCTCCCATATTCCCACAAACATGCATGGTAGATACCCGTATATTGGACACGACAAATATATCAGAGGTGTTATGTGTAAATTGATAAAGAGTGACTTAGATGAACTCAGTATGTACAGTTTTAATGATGTAAAATTTACTGAAGACAATTCACAGGGTCCCTCAAGGGTCTGTGCTTGATTACATCTATCGATCCATTATCTTTAGCCGCTTATCCTCACACGGGTCTTAAGCTGAACTGGTTGCCAGCCAGTTGCAGGGCGCACAGAGACAATCACACCTCAGGACAATTTAGTGTGCCCAAATCACCTGCCACACATGTGCATTGAATGTTGGAGGAAGCCAGAGTGCCCGGTCAAAAATCACACTGGCTCAGGGAAAACATGCAAACTCCACACAGGAAGGCCAGCTGGATTAAAACTCAGGTTCCTTGACTGTGAGGCAGACGTGCTAACCAGTACACTGCCAAGCCTCCTTGCTTGGTTACAATTTTGTTTTATGTTATACAGTAAATCAATGATATCTGCTGTGTCTAAAAAAAAAACAAACCAAAAAATAATGCATATGAAGCTACTTTACAGTGTTACAATGTTTTCAAAAGCATTCCAATGTATGAAGAGCTTTTAATATTTAAAGCTTTTATTTTAAAGTGAATCAAAGTCTTACGCTGTTGCTCTCTTGAAATTGATGAGATTTCCTGGATCAACACGCACATCAGAAGAGTAGAACACTCACATTGGCCCTAAAAAGCTCTAAAAGTTGATGAAAATCACAGGCATTATGTGTAGACAAGATGTCCTTGACAGACCTCCCAAATGCCATGGCAGCAAGCAAACTTGTGACATAACTGTCAAGCCTTTTTTGACATAGATGAGGAGGAGAAAAGCAGAAGAGGACACAAAATGGCTGCTGTGAAAAATGGCTGTGGAAGGGAGCTGCGTGGCACCGTGTCTAAAAAGTCTAAAGAACAACAAGAAGTGAAGAAGGAGTGGATGATGCAAAGAGGGAGAGCAGCCAGTCACTCCAAGCCTGGCCTCTCAGTGGGGGGTTATGCTTGGGGCGAGATCACAGGCCTGCTGCCATGCTGAAGCCTTCACAGGCACACAGTGACAGATAGGATGCTGCTGGCACCAGGTCGCCGCTCTGATTCACCCCGGTACTGCATGGCTCTTGCCATCTTCTCCTTACCCGTGTCTCATTTCGCTGACCCGCTTTCTTCATCTTCAGCTGTCATGGCTGTTATAGTGGTGTGCTTTTGACCTTCTTTGCTTGTAGGTCGGGGAAAGGTGTTTTCTGGTGGTTGGTGCTCTTTTAAAATGCAGGCCATTTCACACAACAAACTCATCTCGCTCCATGACAAAGAGTGAAATATTCCATCGTTTTACTATCGTCATGCACATAATTTATAACTTTAAAATAACAAAAGTTGATTATATAAGAAATGATCAAAAGGGTTGTTTCAGGTATCTATTGTCTTAAAAGTATTTTCTGATTTGTTCAATTAATCTAAATACCATTGAGATTTTCTTATAAGACTTTCATGGTCAGGATTTGTGGGACTAATCATGATAGCTGATCAGTAAGTTTAAAAATAACTGTGTCAAAACCTCAGGTCATGTGTTAACCTGCTATTGGAATTTGGTGTAGTCTTTGAACAGTTCCTAAAAGTTTGGGATGAGTATCTTTTTCCTAAGTTACTCGTTGCTGTTGTACTAAACTCATACAGAACACATGAGGACCATATCAATTCTATCAATATCTTTTTTTAAATGGTTTTCTTACAAAGAAAAGAAAAGCTTGTCTACATTGTCAGAGATAGCTTTTATTCAGCTTTAGTCCCTGTGAATCAAAGCTGACATTTAAACTTCTGTCTGGAATGTTTCAGCAGTTGTGTTTTAAATATACATATATTTAATATTTATGTTTCAAAGAATATATCAAACAGAAAATATTTATTTAATAGTGACATTTCAACAATGCACACTGCAGACAAATGGATGAACATATCTAGATAAAGCCAAGACTGCAAAAAATTTGGTGCGGATAGGTATTTTTATATGAAGACATGTATAAAGATCATAATAAAAACAAATGGATAAAAAAAAAAATTACTTACCTTAAATGTACGAGGTGTCTAACAACGGTGCAGTGTCACAGCATTAGTTAATCATCTGTGCAATTTCAGAAACCCAATCCTCACTAGCAAACAAAATCCAGTGTAGAACGTACCTTTGGCACGGTTAAGTACATTTACATTGAAGTATGGAGAATTTAAGTTGGTACTAGCTTAAAAAAAAAAAGCAACAATTTAGTTCATTTCAATGCCCTCACAACTTATAGATCTTGTACTACGAGATCTCACGCAACTAGAATGCCACAAGATTTATTTTGTTTTGGCTGTCTTCATGGCTTGTTGAGCATGAAGTACAATGGACGACACAAGAGAGCACAAATGAGTGTGAAACATTTTTCTTGCATATTTAGTTCACACATCAGGAAAAATTTGCCAAGCCAATCACAGCAACATTTTCTAACAGGCTTTACAACTAGCTGCTGATGCATTGTGATGGTGACCTTCAAAATGAAAGTTATCATACCAAATAATATATCTACACGAATATGGTATGCTTATTTTGAGGTTGTTTTCGTCAGTGTGTCACAACATAACAAGTGACTTGTCTTGTCTTTCTAATACGCAAGTTGTTGCCCCTGACATAAACTACACGGTTTTGTTATCATGTTCAAGTCTCAATTAAGGCACAAAATAACATTATTCTCACATTGTATTGTAAACCGTCTGTTATATGCGCGTAGCAGTGACTTTAGCATGACAGTGGTGTCAAACATACGGCCCAAGTGCCACGGGTAGGTTTAAGATGATTCTGTGAAGCATTGAAAAAAAAAAAAAATAGGACCGATTCCATTAGTCCGCTATCTATAACACTGTAATGCCCTCGCATGTAAAAGATTCACTTAGTCGTGGTTCAATCACTTCTTTTATTAAAAGAAAAATAGAAAAAACTAAACAAGCTGGTGACATCCCAAACTACTCTCAGCCGCAACTCACCTTGTGCTCGACATCTGACTCAATCCTCCTGTGCAGACTTCTTCGTGCCTAGCAATGGATTTTACAATAAACAAAAATTATTATTTTTGCAAGCAATGTGAAAATCAGCACTGCAACTGACAAAATAAAAAGAATGGTTAACAAACACATTGTCCCAAAGTGATGTCAGCCACAACTGACCTACAGTAATGCTTGATAACTGTCATGGTTGTTGGATTTTGGGTTGTGGGTTTATTTTGAGGGGTTATGTTCCTTTCTGTTTTCATATATGGTTCTGCTCCTGCTCCTCTCGTGTCTCCCTGCGTTAGTTTTGATTTAGTCCACCTGTCTGTTACCTGCCCCTCGTGTCCTCCAATCCGCTCCCTTTGCCTGTTGTCCTTGCCCAGCTGCCATGTGTTAGTTTGATTAGTTTGTGAATGTATTTAAACCTAGTTTCTGTTACAGCCCTTGTCGGAACATTGTCTTGTCATGTCATGGTCACATCTCCCGTGTCTCTCCCGTCGTAAGTCTGCCCCGTGTTTTCCCGCTAGCCTGCCCGTCGTTTTTGTTTTCTTTTTAACCAGCCTGCCTGCGCCCTTAGTTCGTGTTTTTGCCGTTCTGTTTTCTCCCGCTTTTGTTCCCGTCCCTTAATAAATAAATGGATATCATCAACCCCCTGTCCCGACGCTCCCCTGCTTCTGGGTCCTCCTCCTCCGCAACCACGCTGGCCTCCACAACCGCCGCACACCCCCGTGACAGATAACAACTCATTCAGTTCTTATCTGTAGGCTTCCCCGTGGCTAACAACAAATGTTACAATATGCAATTATACTTTTGCAAGCAATGCGAAGCTCAGTACCGCAACTTACAAAACAGAACCAACAATGAACAAGCATGTTGTCCCAAGCTGATGTCAGCCGCAACTCAGCTACTTCTCGATAACTGATTCAATTCTCCTCTGTAGGCTCCCTTGTGTCTAACAACGATTGTTACAATACACAAAAATCCTTACTTTTACAAGCAATGCCAAGATCCGCATTTCAACTTTGTGGTCGAAGTGACCAGTTGCCATGCATCTGCCAAATAGCTTGCCGATCACTTCAGTGACAAAGTGCAACAGTCGCATTAGCATCTAGCTTTGTCATGCTATTACTCAGCGCAAATAAAATTGCCCTTAAGAGATTACCAATGTGAATGGGTCTCCATCTGGGCCATTTAGCTTTAGTCCCTGTTGTATTATAAACAATCAGTAATGTATTTCTTTTTAAAATTACTTTATTAACAGCTCAGCTGTTAGCATCTAGCACCAGTGTATTTGACATGATGTCATGACAACTTCTTTGTGAGTTATTTAACTTATTACGTTTAACTTATTACGTGGTTGACATCCAGTGTCCAGAATGACACACTACTATTATGTTCAAGTCTTTGTTACTGTTCAAGTTACTGAACGCAAAGCGCTAATGCTACATGCACACCGAACGCAAAAATTCATGTCGCTATGCTCATTCGCGGGGGCCTTCTGTCACTGTTGTACTTTTTGTCCTTTTTTTTTTTTTTTTTGCACGAGAAGTGGGGAGGGGAGTGAGTGGAGCAAGATTGCTGTTACGGTAGATCCAGAAAGAAGAGCATCGTTGAGAACTTTCACTTTTCTGGGATGGAACAGAGCCAATAGTTTCTCCTACAGCAACTTTATTGTTTTTTTACACTGCATGTCCCTTGCTTTGCGGCAATACTCATCTGCCAAAAAAAAAAAATGTTTCCACGTCGCAATCAAGTGGCCGATACTGCTGTAGCGGTTTGGACGCGGAGTGGGAGGCAGAGACAACGTGAGTTCCAACAGTGCCGTTTTTATTGACATTCTCCAACAACAGTACACAAACGTGTCATTCAATTACTCCTCAATATGTGCCTCTAACTTCTATATTCCCTCCATATTATTGTTCCCCCTTGAACCCCTGTTCCCAACCACAGTTCCGTGGATGAATTATGTATGACCCACTACACAAGCCCCCCCAGAATTCACCCATAATAAAAATCTCTGTGCCTGGGAGGAACAATGACCCGTCCGCTACGCATATTAGCCTCAGGCGCGCAAGGGGAAAGGAGGGTCGCCGAAGAACAATCCTCTGAACCAAAGTCAGGCGGAACTAGGTCAAACAAAGCGGGTCCAGCCGTGTCCAAAGAAGGGGTCTTATGCGGGCGACCTCGATGAGGCCTCCCAGCCAAATCCACCTGCCTGGAAATGTCCATGTGAGCCGGCTTCACCGTGTGAATCGAAACAGTCTCGGGTTGGCTGCCCATGTCCAGGACCACTGATTTGTCCCACCGCTCAAGGACCTTAAATGGCCCGTCGTAGAGGGGGCGCAGCGAACCCCGGCGGGCATCATGGCAGACGAAGATGAACTCGGCCGAGCGCAGGCAGTGAGGCACCCAGGACCCAGGCGTGCCATGCTGCAAAGTAGGAAAGGGTAAGAATTAGTCAGCGGCTCTTGACAGGGAAAGTCTCTGTCCGGACGGAGACCAGGGACGCGTAGCTAATGGAATGAGGTCGCCATGAACCCTCAACCTCTGGCCGTAGACAAGCTCAGCACACAAGCACTGTAGATCCTCCTTGGGAGCCGTCCTGAGGCCCAGCATGACCCAGGGAAGCCTGTCGACCCACTTACTGTCCGTTAAACTTGCACACAAGGCGGCTTTCAACGAGCGATGGAATCTCTCACACAACCCATTAGCCTGTGGGTGGTACGCGGTTGTGTGATGCAGTTTGACCCCAATGCCCTCTGCAACCATATTCCAGAACTCAGAGGTGAACTGTGCACCTCTGTCCGAAGAGAGGTCCATCGGGGATCCAAAATAGGCCACCCACGTTCCAATGAATGCTCGAGCCACATCCGATGTGGATGTGGAGACGAGGGGCACAGCTCCTGTCCACCATTGACAGGATATATGTGCAACCCTGAGAAGGAGGAAAGGGGCCGACGAGGTCGAGGTGAACATGGTCGAATTTCCTCTCTGGGAGAACAAACAACTCCAAAGGCTCCCTGGTTTGACGATGAACTTTCGCGCGTTGGCAAGCCACACATGAGTCCACCCAGGAGCGCATGTCCCTTTTCAAGCCCCTCCAGACGAACTTCCGGGACACCAACCTCACAGACGCCTTCCTGCCGGGGTGGGAAAGTCCATGCACTGCATCAAAAACAGCCCGGCGCCAACTAGCAGGGAGACTAATGGTCTCGGCCAACCCATCAAAGTGTCACACACCACAGCTTGCACCCCGTGTCGCCGACTGCGACCTGCTCCAGTCGTAAGCCAGTGTCTGGATGCTCGAGCGGCCGCACATCTTGGTCGGAGGACTGGTCGCCACCCATGCGCGCATAGTCCAAACCCAGATGCACTGTACAGATGGAGAGCCTAGAAAGGCAGTCGGCGACCACATTGGACTTGCCAGAGATGTGTCAGATGTCTGTGGTGTATTCGGATATAGACGACAGTTGGCGTTGCTCTCGGACCGACCACAGCTCGGCCACCTTGGACATGAAGAACGTGAGCGGCTTGTGGTCGACAAAGACTGAACTCGCGGCCTTCCAGGAAAAAGTGGAAATGACGGATTCCCAGCCAAACAGCAAGTAGCTCTCTGTCAAAAGTGCTGTATTTACATTCGCTGGGGACGAGCTGATGGCTGAAAAATGCGAGCGGTTGCTCGACCAATTGCTCGAGGACAGCCCCCACCGCAACGTCGGACCTGTCAGTCGTGAGGGTGATCGGAATGCCTGGGCGTGAATGAGCCAACATGGCGGCCTGGCACAAGGGAGCTGTTGTGTCCTCGAATGCCTTGACCGTCTCGCAGTCTAGTCAATGTCGCAGTTGGCAGATTTACCTTTGAGTGCCTCGTACAGGGGGTGCAAGACGTGCACCGCCCTGGATGAACCTGTGGTAGAAGGTCACCATCCCAAGGAACTCGCGGAGACGCTGGGTTGATCAAGGTCGAGGAAAGGCGGAAACCGCTTCCACCTTTGCCGGAAGAGGGACAGCTCCCCCCTCATCGATTAGGTGTCCAAGGAACTGGATGGACGTCATGCTGAAAACACACTTCGAAGGATTAATGATCAGGCCATGCCGACTGAGCCAGGTGAAGAGGTTCCGCAGGTGAAGAGGTCCCGCAGGTGAACCACGTGCTCTTCAACTGAGGAACTGGTCACAAGGACATCATCCAAGTAAACAAAAACAAAAGGCATGTCCCCGAGCACAGAGTCCATCAATCGTTGAAAAGATTGGGCTGCAGTTTCAGTCCGAACAGCATCCTGAGGAACTCAAACAATCAAAATGGCGTGATCACAGCAGCCCGTTGGTTTTGATGTGGTGCTCGACTCTGTCTGGGCAAACCATGTTGCCGTGGCGCACTCCCAAAACTCGGGTAGCTTGAGGACGGCGTTGCTCGCCGTCACGTAATCCACAGAAAAATGCACGGCCTAGGAAACCTCAGGGAGGCTGTCGGGGTCACCAATGTAGCAGTTTGGATGCAGAGTGGAAGGCGGCGTCAACGTGAGTTCCAACAGTGATGTTTTTAATGACATTCACCAACAGTACACAAACTCAACATGTGCCTCTAACTTCTATATTCCCTCCATATTATTGTTCCCCCTTGAATCCCTGTTCCCAACCGCAGTTCCGTGGGTGAATTATGTATGACCCACTACACAAGCCCCCCCAGAATTCACCCATAATAAAAATCTCTGTGCCTGGGAGGAACAATGACCCGTCCGCTACGCATAACAACCTCAGGCGCGCAAGGGGAAAGGAGGGTCGCCGAAGAACAATCCTCTGAACCAAAGTCAGGCGGAACTGGGTCAAACAAAGCGGGTCCAGCCGTGTCCAAAGAAGGGGTCTTAGGCGGGCGACCTCGATGAGGCCTCCCAGCCAAATCCAAATACTGAGCTGTCAATGCTGCACTATTGTTATCTTGGCGCAGTAACTACGGTTCAACAGCTGTTAAAAAAGTTGTCCCAAGTTCTACCTCACGCCATTCTACAAGCCAGGTGAGTGCTCTTGCTTGGCTCCGTTTTTAATTGAACGCTCAGCTGGCCGTGTTGGATAGCTCCCGGTGATCGCAAAGCGCATGATTCATCTCTGCTCCCTTGCGTGAGACGTTGAACATTCCCGAAGTTGATTGGCTGTCGCGACGCGACACGCGCCAAAAGTTACAAATTTTTCATTTCATTGACTACAGTACAAAACTTCGCTTTTTCGCCGCAATCGAGTTCGGTGTATACCCAGCATTAGAAGTTGTACAACCACAAATTTTGATTGCGGCATTTTCCTTCCTCTGGATATTTGTCCATCATCGTTTTTAATTGTTTAATTAGTATGTGTTGTATACAAAATATAGATGTTTTGAGCAATCGGAAAAAAACATCAAAGAAAAGTTCCATTTGTTTCATGCAATTTGCTAAAAATTGATTGCTAGATTGTGATACATATAGGACACAAAAGGAAATTACAGGCATTTTAACCTCATCTATTTTTTTTATTTACTTTTCAACAATATATTTATTGATGAACCCTGCTGTTTGGGCCTGATTGGGATCAGACCAATGTGCAGAGCGAAAATCTATTTACGATTAAAACTAATTGTTTTTAACTTATATATAAGTTATACCACCAGTCTGGACTGCTTGAGAATTGATCCTGCATGCAGCCCTTGAGCCAAAATGAGTTTGACACCCCTAGTCTAGCATAAATGATCGGCTAGCAAGTGCCTTTTATACTGTATAGTGGCAAGATAAGCCTGTAACAAACTGATGCCTGTTTATGCACTTTAGAGCTAGATTTTTAGTTTTCTTGCCATCTGCTTGTTCAAAGGAAAACAGTTCAGACACCTACTGTACTTTGATGACAAATGATGGACCATCAAAAAATGTTTGAATGCGTATCTCTGATGGTTACAAAAAGATGATGGAAAAGTCGGTCAAACAAAATGACGGCCCAACGATTATAGTTTGGTTTGGCTTGAGAAAAATGTTGGACTAACGAAGGGGACCAAGGGCATCAACGAATGACAGACCGGCAGAAAATTTGTAAAATGTCCACCTCTGATACACGGCAGTACAGTGGGCCCCCGTGTTACGAGATTAGTCTGTCCCACAATTGGGCTCATAAGGCGAATTCCCCGTATGGCGGGCAATCTAAACCTATGTTAAATAGCTAATGGGTTTAGAACCCCAGATAAAAACATCAAAATTGTACATACATATTAAAAACAGGTATCAAAATAGTATAGTAAGTGCTACGCTTGTATAATATACATGTATACAATCTGAAAACATCATAAATAAAAAATGTAGAAAGGGTTTATTTACCTTTGAGTGGCACTTGTTATGCCCATATTCCCTAGTAAGGGTAGACAAGGCTAGGCTAGCTTCGTATTTCTTGATTATCTCCAGCTTCGTTTCCATATAAATCATCTTCATACTTCTCTCTTCAACATCACTAGCAATCTTGGGACCCATGGCTAACCCTTTCAACTTTGAATTAAGCAGTAAAATGCACTATAAATACGGTTTTGTTACCTCTCATGATAGAACAAAGCTTTACCATTCCACCATTTTGAAACGAGTGAGGCCGACCAACAGCAGACCAGCATCTCCGTGAGGAGACGCTAACCAATCGCAGACCAGCATTGTAGTGATGCGTTGCATGGAGGAATTGACGGCAACAGAAAATAAGTGCAATTACCGAAAAACACCTGCAGATGGAGACAAAACAACACAAATACAGCCAACCCCCTGGGGTCATGACAGTTGTTTTTGTCGCAAAGCAAGGAAAATACTTTTTAAGAGGGGATGAAAAAACTGTAACCCCGGAGTCCACTGTATTTTATA
Source organism: Hippichthys cyanospilos (assembly GCF_059441005.1). Lineage (NCBI taxonomy): Eukaryota > Metazoa > Chordata > Actinopteri > Syngnathiformes > Syngnathidae > Hippichthys > Hippichthys cyanospilos. Next base: position 1,942,112 of record NC_142377.1, read on the forward strand.
TTATAAATTTTGCAAAAATACTGTCTCGTTCTCGTGGACTGATTCTGGTGAGACAGCGCATATATTATTACTATAATTATTCTTTCATCAATGTATCTCTCCATGAAAAATAGTCAAAAGGTCAAGTAGGTAAGTCATGAAGAGCAAACACACTTTTGTATTGTTTGCGAGTCTGCTGGTCCGCGTCCTTTTAAGGGTTATTTCAGACCATATGTGCACATAATATAAAGGGGTATCTTATACTCAGAAAATTATGGTACTTTCTTACCCGATTTATTTGCAAAATAAAATCCTTTCTAAAGTGTAACTTGATGGTGATTAATCTGTGTTTGAAAATGGACATTACGGGGTCAAATATCAGCTGCAAGGGTAGAAGAGGGATATGAACTGACAAGAGATATACATCACTACTAAATTGGAGTACATTTGTCTTTCCAAACACGGAACATCTGCCACCTTCCAAATTCTTCCAAGCCATCCCTAGATTCAACGTGCATTCGTTCTTCTGTGACCCTGACGGTTGAAATAAGTCGCCTTCTATTAGTATCAGCCTGTGCTCATTATTATCCATAAATTACACTTGACAACAGCCGGGCCCCACAGAGGAACATCTGAAAGCTTTCGGCTCCCGTGCACATTGTGCCTTGTAGATATTAATGTCGGGGATGCTGATCTAAATTGAGCAATGACAAAATCTCAAGGTTGAAATGAACACCTTTATTAAGGATACATTCAATCAAGAGAGCATGTTGTCAGAACTGAAAATGTTAATTTCCTAGTTTTGTTAAAGAGAAAAGTTTTAAATGGCAATTTTTGTTTGCATGTTTTAAAGGCCACCACAAAAATATCTGAAAATCTCCCTCTTTCTTGCTCACATTAGCACACTATGACACCTGTTTTCTATTGAACATAAACTACAAAGACAACACTAATTTTGACATGCTAAAGGCATACTACAGCAAGATGTTCCATGGCCTTCGACAAGTGCCAATAGGTCTGTCAACACAACGGATTGTCTGTTCTGATCTGTGTCAAGAGCAGTGGTGGACCATTAGGGCCAGCAAGGCCTTCTCCGCTAGCCTAAAATAACCTGATATTAACATAACTATAATAAACTATAATAATTGTAATAACTAGGGCGGCTCAGTGGCGCAGTGAATAGCACGTCCGCCTCACAGTTCAAAGGTCCCGGTTCAAATCCACCTGGCTCCGGCCTTCCTGTGTGGAGTTTGCATGTTCTCCCCGAGCCGGCGTGGGTTCTCTCCAGGCACTCCGGCTTTGGACATACTAAATTGCCCTTAGGTGTGATTGGGCGTGTGATTGGTCGTTCGTCTCTGTGTGCTCTGTGATTGGCTGGCAACCAGTTCAGGGTGTCTCCCGCCTACTGCCCGAAGCCAGCTGAGATAGGCGCCAGCAAGCCTGCGACCCCTGTGGGGATAAGCGGCTATAGAAAATGGATGGATGGATGGAATTGTAACAACTATGAAAAAAGTCCATTTCTTTTTTCAATTTTCACAGTTTTTACTAAATACATATATTTTATATATAAAATTGTTCCCCATATCTGTTCTTTTTGTATCATTTTATATCCATTTGGTTACGCTCCTTGCAGTGCTGTAGCTTTATGTAAGCCTTTTTAGCCAAGTCGAATTCAGCTAACTTGTGTCGCTATGTTGTGTGAAATCTGCCTTCGACAGAAGCCAGGGCATTCGCGTCAACACGGCGTGGGCTTCTGCGCAAGCGCAGATGGATATGTCAGTGGTCCTAATGCTTAATAGACAGCTGTAATAGTCAATTGAGCCATAAGTTCGCCATCTAGACGCCTCATGTTGAACGTGACGTGACTGGATGCTCACTACACAAAGGTGATGGTATATTGATCCACCATGTTTAACGTTGGAAGTCGTTGAATCAAGTTATTAAAAAAAAGTTATTAAAAAAAAAAAAGAAGAAAAAAAACATGTTGCTCAACCGTAAGTTAACTGCAACCATGAAGCATAGCAAACATCAAAGCCAGACCCGCGGACATTTAGCAGAAAATTCAAAATCTACTCGCTTTTTTTTTTTTAACCCACATTGGCTGAAGAAGAACAAAACGGAAATTGGACCAATGTAACTTTCAGCATTGGTGGCCATGTCAATACAAGAGGATTTATTATTGGGAAACTCTACAAGCAAGTCATTGAAGTCTTTCTAAGAAAGAAGAATGGATTTTGTATTGAAAGAAGTGGGAGACATTTTGGTGAGTCGAGCATTATTGAGATTTATTGTTTTCATTTTTGATGTTTTTTTTTGTAGTTTTATTTTGTTCACATTCAATTAGTGGCAAAGAAATAAAATGATGTTTTTACATTAAAGTGTGATTTGTAATTTAGCGAACAATCTTGTTAAAGCTTGCCTGCTTTTGATGTCATGTCCTGTCTTGAGTTTTTCCTGTTGTGGCTTTATTTTGTGGAATTTGACTTATTTTGCTTTTGGGTTCGTGTTGTTTTTCCCTGGCGTCTGTCGTTAGTTTAATTTGTGTCACCTGTCATGAGCGTTTTCCAGCTCTATTGTTTCGTGTTTTGCTCAGTTTCTGCGAGTAATAAATCGTTTTACTGACCCCATCTCATCCTGCCTCCCTGCATTTTGGATCCACGTTCCACATCCGTCGCCAACATGACACTTGATGGACTTCATAAAACTTTGTGGCCAAATAATTTAAAATTATGATTAATTATTTTTAGTTCTACCAGTATCATGCAAAATGATAAGTTTCAATTGCTGATGTGGGTTTATCGATGCTTAAATGCTCCGGAAAATAGCCTGTGTAGCCCAGTAATGCGTACCTGTGGGGGGGCCGAATCACTGAAGGCCTAAGTGTGAAACGCACTGACCGCCACTGGCCAAGAGCTTACACTAGTTAGTCCTTTTTATTAGGATTATATTATGTGATGCTTCATTGCCAGCTGTTTTTTTCCTGGAGTAAACACTTAAAAAGCAGACTGTTCCTCTGGGGCTGCTGTTTGAGAGGGACCTTGTTTTTTTTTTTTTAAATAAGGGCTTTCTGCAAAATTGTGTGGGTGTTGTTCAACTGGATCATAACATCCTCTGTGCAAATGAATATTTTTGTTTCATCTTCTTACTGCTGCTTAACTCATCCACTGCTACTGGTGTCTTGCAGCAATGGTACACCAGCACAATGAACCTCATCGGAACGTGGCTTACTGACCGCATGGACCTGCAACTGCATGTTTATCAGTTAAAGATTCTCATCAGAATCGTCAAGGTGACAACTTTATTTTACATTTTTAGTCAAATCAATGAAGGAAGTTTCCAACAAATGAATATCAATGTCTGTTGAAGGTGTATGAGGCCTGTTTTTATTTGATTCTATTGTCCTCACAGTTAGTAATTGAAATTAATAACATTTTTAAGAATCTGATTTCATTTTTGTTGTTTTATGATTCAATTCTATGTTGATTTTCCTTTTGAATATTTTATGGGAAAAAGGAGAATAAACAGGTAGCCTAACACCCACTTTGTGATATGTCTTAATCATCTTTTAATAAAATACTTGTTCAATAGTAACTTGACATTACAAACCCAAATGTGAGGTCTTAAGAGCCTACTCAGGGCTGAGAACCTTTGACAAAATATACGTTAGTATATGATGATGATGAGTGAAACATCAGGTTGAAAAAAAAAAAAAAAAAAAAAATATATATATATATATATATATATATATATATATATATATATATATATATATATATATATATATATATATAAAATTATTTTATTTTATTTTATGTATTTATTTAATTTAATTATTATAATTCAATTCCAGTCGGCTCGGGCCTCCCTGCACGGAGTTTGCATGTTATTTATTTCATTAAATTCTCAGCTGTTGTATTTAATGGGAAAATATTTTCACATGATTTCAATTTTTTTTTTGTCTTCAACTCGTTTCCTGATTCTCAAAAGGCCAAGGTTTAAAAAAAAAAAAAAAAAAAAAAAAAGACGAGGCGTGTTTGTGGGCGCCTATTTCCTTCTTGACAGCAGGGCTTTACTTTTTGTGAGATGATGGGCCAACTATGTGAAAATGTGGACTTTGGGATATTTTAAATCACCACATATCAAGCAACATGAATTACAAACATGCATTATTGTGTGACCTGTCTAAAATGACTTTAACACTATTTCTCTTTTGCTTCATGATCTTTAGAAAAAATACCGTGACTTCCGCCTTCAAGGGGTTCTGGATTCCACGCTAAACAGTAAGATGTATGAAACTGTTAGAAATCGCCTGACCTTAGAAGAAGCCACTGCCTCGGTGAGGGAAGGAGGGATGCAAGGCATTTCAATGAAAGACAGTGATGAAGAGAGCAGCGATAACTAAATTGCAACGACAAAAAGAATGTCAAAGCAGTTCACAAAATGCTGAAAGAAAGAACACACACAGCCTTCCTGAGCTCAAAACACAATGACCCAATGATTGACTTTTTTTGTGAGCTTTTGTTCTTTGTTCATGTAAGAGTTTATTGTTCATGTCAGAATTAATGTAAAGGAAATTCAACTTGTGTCTGTAACACTCGCAAGATGTGAACTTACCTTTTCAAGTCCCTGTTTAATCTTAAGATTGAATTCACCACAACAATAAAATCAGAAGCAAACAGTCATGAAGGGAAAAAAAAATGGTAGTAAAATGGACACTGTAAACAGCACAAGGTAATTCAATAACAAGCCCGCTGGTGAACATTGTTACATTCAGGTGTATTGAAGTCTTGTGTGAGTGTCATACAGTATATCAAACTATTATTAAATTGTCATTGAGTAATATTGTTATAGCTTCATTGAAAATGACACTGGTAAAAATGGTTACTGGCAGTATCAGGTCTGTAGAAAAAAAATGTTGTTTTTGTTTTTTTATTTAGCTTATGTTTCGTGTACTTAAGCTTCCGATTTCTTTTCTCCCAATACTGGCTGTGGCTTGTAGTGACAGAGAAGTGAAAGACGCTATTGCATGTTTTTTGTTGTTGTTGTTGTTTTTTTGTTTTTGTTTTTTTCGGGGGGGGGGGGTCATGTTACTTGTCTTTTTCTTGTTGTTGTTGGGAATACACATATTTTATCAACTTAAAAAAGAACAGAAAATGATGTCAGTCAATGATGTATTTAATGATTTTGGCCATTTGTCTTCGCTGCTGACAACAAGCCTCATATATACTTGATGTATTCTCTGAAGCTTCCTCTTCGAACAGCATGCAAGCAACATGTTACTAAATTGTATCATTATTTAGATTGTCAATTGACAAAATCAATATTCACGATACGCCTCTTCAGTCTTGTTCTCCATATGAATAGAACAACTGTTAAACATGCTGCAAAAAAACTTTAATCAAATACATGCTGTATTTTGTTACTGTGACTACATATACAGTATAATATAATACTAATATAATTTGATATCAATACCTCAAACTGATAGAAGAAAGTGAGATAGTAAGCGATGCCTTGGGCAAAGACATTTCACTAAATTTCCATGTTTGGTTCTAGGGAAAAGAATAATGAAAAATTCTACTGTTTTAAATAAAAGGATAACTTTTATTTTCAACTATTTATCCGCAGAGGTTTGCAGCTTAAGTTCACATAACTCAAGTTGTTTAGTTGACTTAAGTTTACCGATAGTTTAGATAAGACCACAAAATACAAACCTCAGTTCCACTTAAGTTGGCATTGTCTAAACTGTTGATAAAACGACAATGCAGTAATATACAAATCTTTACAACCTATACAAATTGAATACCCAACAAAGACAAGACATTTAATGTTCCAAATGATCGACTTGTGTGTAATTTTTAGTTTGATGCCTACAACCATTTCCCATATTTTTTTATTGGAGACAGGTGTGTCTTGATGGCAGGCCATCATGGTTGTTGTGACATGCAGAAAGTGGATTTGCATTGTTTTGCTGAAATAAGCACTTATGTCCCTGATTGAGATGTTGCTTGGATGATAGAAGACAAAACCTCTTTGTACCTTTGAGCATTGAATGATGCCTTCAGAAATTTGCAAGTTGCATGGGCCCTAAGAGCATCCCAACACCATGATAAATGCTGGCTTTGGAACTTTGCTCTGATAACAATCCTGATTGCCACTTTGCTCTTTGGCGTGGAGAAAACGAAGCCCCTGAAAAAAATCGGAAATGTGGACTCATCAACTCGCAGTACATTTTCCCAAATTGCATCAGTCCATCACAGATGAGCTTGTGGCACCTTTTATGGATGCTCTCATGATGGTGACCTGTGTTGTAATTATGTTGTCCACCTGTATTCCTCAACTTTCCGAGTTACTTGTTGCTCCTGTCCCTGCTTTTAAGGAATGAGTTGAAAGTATCAAATTCAAATTGGAAAATTTTGCATTAAAAAAAATTACAATCATTTCAATTAATTTAGGCCTTAAATATCTTGTACTTTGTAGTTAATTAAAATATAAATAATTTTCAAATCATTGTATTCTCCCTTTTACATTTTACCTGTGGCAGTGCGTGTGTCTCACCTTCGCCTTCAGTGAAGTGTGGCTCAACCCTCAAAGTACCATCATTTTTGACACCATAGAGAATTCATATGCAGAAGCACACGTACGTATTACTGGGCATTGGATCACCTTAATCATGTACATTACAGGCTAGTTTCCGGAGCATTTAAACATCAATAAACCCACATCAGCATTTAAAATGTATCCATTTATGTGAAACTGTCAAAACTTAAAAATAAAAGAGAATTTTGAATTATTTGTCCACAAAATCCACCAAGAGTAGGCACATTTGAACAAAATTGTACTCTAAATTACAAATCACAGTTTAATAAAAGAACATGTTATTTATTTCATTTTATTTATTTACCAATAACTGAATATGAACATAATAAAATTATAAAAAGCATAATAAAACAATACAAATGAAAAAATACATCAATAAAATGCTTGCACTCATCAAAAAGGCCATCTCCCAAAACACTGAATTCAAAACAAAAACCATTCTTCTTTCTTTCTTCAAGAAGACTTAAATGACTTGCTTGTATGTCTGAGGGTTTCAGTTCCAACAATAATCCTTTTCTATAGGATATTTTAATTCACTTTGAAATGTTTGATTTCAATTTAAAAAAGTCAGAGAATGACCTCATGAAATGGATTCTATGAATGACTTTCTATGAATTCACTTTGAAATGTTTGATTTCAATTTAAAAAAGTCAGAGAATGACCTCATGAAATGGATTCTATGAATGACTTCATAGAAGCACAGATTGTCACATCCAAACTGCCAAGCTTGCTTGACCTGCATAGCGCTGCCTCCCATGCTGAGTATCCGATCGCAGAGTGCGTACATGTAACGTTCAACGTGACGCTTTTTAGCTGTCCTTACTGCCGCCAACTCGTGATCTGATGGGCTTTTGCAACTTTCGATAACTATGTGCCCGTTGACTCACAGTGCACAGACACCCACGACTGTGATTGGATAAAAACTCTGACCAAAAACTACAATACTGGAAAGAATGTAAACCAAATTAATATAATATGACATGAAGAGAAAACAATATGGAGAATAATTATACATATGTAAAAATACATATATATATATATATATATATATATATATATATATATATATATATATATATATATATATATATATAACTACAGTAACTACAGTACTGCATTACTCTTTACTGTAACGCGGGAATGTAATATATTACACGCAAAAAATTTTAATATTGTACCCATTACAAATGAGAGTAAAGTAATGTATCACACTGTATTTTTTTTCACCCAAATTCGCCAACTTCATTGCGAGATTGACAAAATGGCAAAATGTTTACTTGCTGATCTACTACAGCTGAGATGAAATGGCAGGTTGAATATGGAAATTATGTACACAAAATGGACATACGACTATTACTTTCAGCTCGCTAGAGATAGACAAGAAAAATAAACTTTTTAGGTGCACTTTGTGCGCAATACCTAAAAAGCTGTCCACTTCGCAAAATAAGACCAGTAATTTGACAAACCATTTAGAGCGGAAAAGAAAACACTTGGAGGACTTGCGTCATGTAGCTTCGACATCAAGAGGTTAGAAAATTTCTTAGGAGATATGCTGCCGCTTTCCACAGTGCATTCACCAGCATTTGGAAACCTTTTCAGCAAGATCCCTGTCACAACCAGCAATAATGACAAGGTAAGCTAACGCTAATTTTCACTGTACAATTGCTATTAATAATAGTCTATACATACTGTAGTTTTGGTCAATTGTGTATCAAGATGAAGCATACAAAACTCATGTTAGCCAGTACGTTAAACACCTTAACGATGATGTAAGCTAGCTGCTAACGTTAGCGCCACCGACCAACCATCTAATTTTGAAACGTGTCTAACCTAGCCAACTGATCTTGAATTTGAAAATTAACATTGAAATAACATCATAAATAAAAACATATATGAAGGTTTTATTTACCTTTGAGCAACGAGCTTGTTATGACCATATTCCCTAGTGAGGGTAGCCTAGGCTAGGCTAGCTTAGCCTTATTCGTACTTTTTGATTATCTCCAACTTCCTTTTCATATGAATCATCTTCTTACATCTCTTTAACATCACAAGCATTCTTGGGACCCATGGTTAACCAATTCAAGTTTGAATTAAGCACTAAAATGCACAAGAAATACAATATTGAAAGCCCTCTCACACAACATAAAGTTTTTAGGCAGCCATCTTTGTGACCCCGTGCACCGACCAATAACAGACCGGCATCTTTGTGAGCCCTGTGAGCCGACCAATAGTAGACCAGTATCTTAAGGAGTAGTGACGCCGACCAACAGCAGACCACCATTGTAGTAATGTAAGCAGTGACTCGTGTAGTGACATATGAGCGCATTGCCCCTAGTAGACATGCGCGCACACTGACCGCCATGTTTGAAAAGAGCTTTTTTTTTTATATGTCACAAGATGAAAATAATAGCATAAAGAGGGGACAAAAAAACATCATGATCCACATCGTAAGGTGATAAAAACGTAAAGCAGGGACATTGTAAACTGAGGGTCCACTGCAATGCATTACAGTTTTTAAGTAATTTGCCCAACACTGTATGTGTGTGTGTGTGTGCGTGTGTGTTTAGGAAAAATAAATAAATGAAATTGACTTTTTATAATAATTATGATAATGGTGTCAGGTTATGTTAGGCCAACAGAGAAGGCATTGCTGGTTCCACTGACGGCCCACCACTTCATTTTACACCTCTTCCCAACTTTGTCTTAAATTGGGGTTTGTTGTTGAGATTTAATAATCACCACCTCTGCTAGTTGCAGCTGTTGCAGTTCAAGACGAATTTGCCATAATTGAAGAATTGAATTTTAATTGAAGTCAATAAATCAGATCAGCACAACCATCTGATTTAATTATTATTTCCACCCCAAGGCCAGGGATCGTTCATTTAACCCATTGGACAATGTTTTCTTCTGACAGACTATCACGAATGAACATCACTAACAAAGTGAAGTATGGTAAAATACAGGTTGGCTCCTTTTTAACCCTTATGTGGCCAATGGTGATTGTTTGGCACTGGTCTGCATGAGCAGAAGAGTTAAAAAGGACCCAAACATACCATTTATGGGTTAAAACATATGCTAACTATATTGGTATCAGTGGGCAAAACCAAAACTTTTAATACAAATGTTGCATAAACTTTCAAAGCTTTGTTTGAATTAAGTAAGGGGCCATATGTACCAGTGAAACTGTCCATTGGTTCCTCACTAATGGACGCTCATTTTGCCAATGAACTACTGTCATCTTTCTGAAATCAGCATCTACTCACATTTTTATTTTGGCCAACCTGCTATTATATTTGTGTTTACTTCCAAACTGTGTGTGTGTGCGTGCGTGTGTGTGTGCGAGTGTGTTTGAGTAGACATATTCTTTCAGTTAGTGTACAACACAACCTTTAGTTAGGCACATTTTTTAAATGGATGAGATGAATGGATGGGAAGTTTTTCAAATGGTTAATGGTCTTTATGTATTTTACTTCTGTGAGTTTTCTGTGAGGCATGTAAATCGGTATTCACTTTTCCAAATGTTTTTGCTCCATTATGTGAATTTACCCATTTGTGTTGTCCCGCTTCTGACACCGCGCAGAATGCATCAATATTACGAGCATTTGAATAAAAGTTAAATACCAACAGAATTTGCCCTTGTTTTTGTGTTTTTTTATTTGTGTATTTAATTGTGTGCACAGAAGACAGATTTAAACAAGCAGAGTATTGTGTAACCGTTGTTTGGTTACGAGTAGTATTACAAGGAGCACTTTGCATGCTGTGCCAGTTGACAGCAAAATATACATAAATTAATATACCACATTGGCCTTTGCTCCACCCTTGAGCATCATTTCTTAAGAAGAATCTGAGATTAATGTGGATTAAAGCATCATCTTGTGACTTGATATTACTATCCAGACGGAGATTGAAAGAATTGCCAGTGCTCAAATGACCAAAATCAAATCCAGGGCCCAAGACGGAAGCTAAAACCAGTCAAGGGGATTAGTTATAATATAGTCCCAAATTAAAGGGAGAAAGCATACTTTAAATTATTTTTCTTGTGGGGATCAGGAAGCAATCTTTCTACCTCTAGTTGAGAGAAGAACACGATTTTGGATCCCGCAATACATCAAAATTTTTATTTACTTTTATGTTGCAGGTTCACTACAAAAAAAATGGTATGAATTGAAGAAGTGTCACAGTTTCCTATGTTTTTGACATGAAGCGCAACATGCTGACGACATAAAAGAAATCTTAGACTAACTGTACAACATACTATATACAGTATTAGGGCTAGGCGAAATTATAGATATATTGCAATATGAAGTGATGCAATACACATTGAATTCCCATTTTGTTGGATGCCTGCAAGCGGATTTTGATCATTTGCTAAAAACACTTGCACTAGCTGTACCATTTATGAGCAGATAGGGACATCAGAACCATTTTGAAAATACAAAAATACATGGAAAGCAAAAGTGGGGGATTGGAGATTCTAGATGATGCCTTTTCATAATACAGACTACTTCGTGGTCTCAGATATCGCGGTCTCAGTACTTCGCGTTTTTTTCCAGGAAAAATAAAAAATATTTCAAAATAAAAAATAATTTTAAAAATGTGCAAAAATGTACAAAAATTGAAAAAGGGCAAAAAAGTACATTATACAGTACTGTATTAATCAAATAACGAAGTATTATTAGTTAATAACTATGTTAATTCTTCAAGCGTTAGAGTTCGTGACGTTTTTCATCTTATTTTGAAATGCATGCTTTTAATTTGTCGGCTCGCGTTGCATTTCCGTTTCCTGTTTTACGGTCTCTGCGTGTCATTCGGCTCGTTACGGAGACGTAGCGAATGACAACGTGAGCTCATATTTATAGTTTATTATCATTTATTTTGATAACGCACGCTACTGCCTATGTTTGGAAAGCGATGAGTTTTTATTCTGTTTATGTGTTCGTTTGTTTAGAGGTTGCACTTTATAGTTAGTAGTTGTTGTTAGTTGTTGCTAACCCGCTAATGTCGGCTAAAAATACAGTAAATTCATAGATTGAGTGTTTATATGTTAGTTGACTGACTTTAAGATTGTTGTTGATTTATTATTCAACAGATACTACATGATACACCATACATGAGCCAAAATAAATGTGAAATTCAACATGATGACTTGCGTACTCTTTCACCGGAGTCTTGGTGCAGACAACCAGTCCTGAGAACAAATTCTCAACAAACTAAGTAATATTAGTTATTTAATGAATATACAATAATGTTAATAAGGATAATGTAATGTTAAATAATAAGAGAAAGGAAATAAAATAGGCAAAAAATACAAAAAAAAAAGATTGTTTATGGTTACTGCGGCTATATTGGCGCGTACATAGAAATCTAGGAACTGATACCCTACATCGCGGGTTTCAGACTTCGCGGGGAGGGGTTGGCAGCCCCCTTTAACCGCGAAGTAGGGGGGATCATTGTACTCTAAACTTATCGTCATTGCGCATTTCTTGTTTGTGAAGAAGCAAATACAGTGGGCCCCCGTGTTACGAACTTAATCCGTTCAGCGGCTAAGCTCGTAACTTGAACTGCTCGTATGTCGGGCAATCCAAACCTATGTTAATTAGTGAATGCGTGCAACGCGCGCAAAAACCGTAGGTAAAAACATCATGACTTTATACACATATTAAAAATGAGTAACATAATCTACTGTACAGTTACATTAAGTAAAATATACAAAGGAAAAATAACATTTACTTTTGGGGCGACGTGACTTGAGCTGGGTGGAGGCAGAGGGGAGTAGAGACCAACCCGCAGAATTTATTTATTTATTTTCTTACACGGGAACTTTTCTCAAACTAGAACATATCACTGGCGATTTCCTTCTCTTTAATCCATAATAGAAGAAGCCTCTCAAATTTGTTGTCAATCGAGGTCCGTCCCCCGGCAAGGAAAGTCTTGCCCTTAGAAGATTGCCGAGCGGTTACAGCCATAGTCACGAGCAAGGTTAACCATGCGTGCGCCTCCTTCGTATGTTTTTTTTTCATTATCTCCTGCTTCGTTTCTATCGTCATCATCCTCTTACTTCTTCCTTTACCGCCACTAGCAATTTTGTGGCCATGTCTAACAGATAAAGTTTGCAAAGTCTTAACAACATTCCTTCCTTCCGTTTTGACTAATTTTCTCTCCTTTCTTCCGTCCTGACCAGCTGTGCCATCAAGCTAGATGAAGGCGTTCAACCAATAGCATATCGGCATTTCTGTGATTGACGTGACGCCAGCCAATAGCATCTCCGTGACTGACTCTGTGACTGACACCGTGACTGAGACAGTGACTGTGACATTGTAAGAGCAATAGCGTTCAACGTTGCTGTGATGAGCGACAACTTCTAAATTAGATGACGTAGCAAAGTGAAATTAAATGTACGAACACAATGTCCGGTATGTCGTATTGTTCGTAAGACGGAAGGTTTGTGCGTAAGTGGGGGACAATAAACCACGTGTTCCACGCTCGTAAGTCGAAATGTTCGTAAAAGAGGGTGTTCGTAAACCGGGGGCCGACTGTAGTTCAAATTTAAACCATCATTTAACTTCCCATGCATGCGCTGCAGGAGAGGAAGTTGTTGAGAGAGAGGCAAACGAAAGCAGAAAAAAAAAACCCTCTCCTGTTCAAGTTGTCCGCAGTAAGCTATTGTATGTCTTCCTAAGCAGCCATATTAACGAGCAGTAGAATCTCATGTTGCGTTTAAATTAAATGGGAATTTTGAGATTTCGCTTTGCATTCTTTTATATTCTAAGTAATTTTCGGATATGAAGGGGAAAATTAACGTTACAGAAGTGACTGTATCTTGAGGTTTCACTATACAGTATTTGAGAAATGACAATAGATTATTCCTTGGTTTTTGTCGTTTTTTTCACCAACGCGAGTGACATCACAACACTTTCAGCTAGGAAGTTGAGATTTTACATTTTGCATCAGAGTAGACATTAGGTTAGTGGTGGTTTTAAGACAAATATAACATACGCAAGTGCCAACAACCACCTGCATCATACTATGAAACGCCTAAAACTGAGGTTTTGTCCATTTTATATCAAAAATCTTTGCAACACTTTCAGCTAGGGAGTTTAAATTTTAAATTTTGCAACGGAGGAAGATTTGTGGGCTAAAATGGTGAAAATCTCAGTTTAAGGCCTTTCACAGTCAGTGCAGGTGTTTTTTGACACTTGCGTACAGCATATATGTCTAAAAACCACCACAAACCTCCTGTCTACTCTGATGAAAAATGTAAAATCTTAACTTCCTAGCTGAAAGTGATGCAAAGATTTGCAGGCTGAAAAGGTAAAAAACTCAGTTTAAGGCCTTGCATAGGCGATGCAGTTGACTTTCTACACTTACATATGGTCTATTTTTCTAAAATACACAGCAAACCTTCTGTCTACATCCCAAATATAGTTTTAATATAATATAATATAATATAATATAAAATTTGAACTTCCTAGCCGTATTGTCAATAGCCACAGATTTGGTGGTGCCTCTCCCTGTCATCTCTGGGCAATACGGTAGGTGGGGGATATCCTGAACTGTTTGCTAGCTAATTGAAGAGCACACAAAAGACAAACAACCATTCACATTCACAAACACACCATAGGGCAATTCGGAGTGCCCAATATACCTACCATGCATGTTTTGGGGAATGTGGGAGGAAGCCAGAGTACCCGAAGAAAACCCACGTCGCCATGGGGAGTACATGCAAGCAATATTCCCTCTAAGCTGTGTGCTTGTGTAATTGCACACTGCTCGCACATTCTCAGTGCACAAAAAAAATCTATGCTGCGCATTAAACAAAATGCAATATAAACATATTAAAGATCTACTATTAGACCTCATTTTATCTGATTAATTAGACCAATAATTTTGTTTTCTGTGCCATTTTGCATTGTGACTCAGCAAGTGATAAGTGTACAGCCAATGATACTATAATTTTTACTTACAACACTATAAAGCCAATCATACGCATTGACAGTGCTTGCATACGTTCGCTGCATACACTCTGTTCCGGTTCGCTAGCTTGTGCAGGTTAGCTAGCTCTTAACTCTCTTGCGGAGTTAAGAGAGGCAAATGCTAACCCCTTTTCCCGGTGAACCAACCAGCAGCAACACATCCACTCACCAAGCCAAAGTAAAAAAGAAATGCACTTCTTTTAAGATGGAATGGCTGTCAGAGTATATGCAAATAAAAAAACAAGCGGTGAAAGCAGGTGAGATTTTTTTTTTCTTTTTCCACAACTAGTGGCTCGTTTATTACCATAGTGATGAATGCAACAAACTGTACACTGTCGTGTGTGTGTGTGTGTGTGTGTGTGTGTTTAGCATTTCTACAAACTACCATCATACGTTATTCTAAGGTGTTGATTGAATCTAAGCAAAATGTGTTGTTCCCGACAGCCAAAGATTTGTTTTAGCAGAAAAATGAATCGTCAAAACATTCGCGCATGATGAAAACCAAATCAAAGACAGGAAGGGGTCCATTTAGCTAACATAGGCTTCACTTGCCTTTGATATTGTGTGCTGTTTCCATATATTTTGCCAACGTGGATAATGAACAGTGAGCTTTACACATTCCCATGTAATCAGCAGTGAGCACGAATTGCTACAGAATGCTGTATATTTAATATTCCCATAATATCCGGACATGATTGGGCAAATGTAAGTGAGAGATGACACCGGTGTGGATTAATGGGCCCAGAGATTTATGAAGGCACAAGCTGAGCTGCTTTCTCATTTAAATTCTAATCATGTGGAGAAATGAGAAGTGATAACTTTATCAAAGTAAAAGGATATCCAACTGACCAGCAAAGCACGATGTAGGCGCAGGTCCGACAGGTTGCTGCTGTTGTCTGGAATCCTGCTGTAATTTGGATGTGCGAACAAATTGGCATCTTGGAGCGGTCTGCCAGGCAGAGAATCTAATGACAACACACAAATGAAAAGAGCCCATGTGCAGAATATCCAGCTGCTAAAAAAACTGGTTTGTGACTTGTTCTTAGTGATGTATTTCATTTTTACAGCTTTTCACAGTGTCCTTTAAGGTAAGCAGCACCCGGGAGATATGGTTATTTTTGTAACGCTGTTTTGCGTGCCAGAAGTGTCAAAATTGACAACCATATGAGAGGGCAGGTAGATGTCGGATCCTTTTAATAAAAGCAATGGGTAAAGCCTCTTAAGTTTGAATGCAACAAAACCTTTCATAATGGCCTTAAGAGCAGACAACAAGTCCGCTGATTAATTTTCGATCTTTTCCATGAAAGGAGTAGCTTATAGTTTAAAGCAATCTCACACAATATTCAGACGAGTCAGAAGAGCAGATTGGGTCATACCTCAAGGGATGAATAGCACAGGACTGTATGTCCCTTTTCATAGACCTTTACTGTAAAATCCCATATGTGGGTGGGGGGGGGCAAGTGTTGTTATTATTCGTTATATGGCAAAGGTTAATCCCCTTCTCCTGCTGGCACATTTGTTTGTGCACACCTCTCCTTTGTCCACTGCTATCTTAATGGATGGGCTCTGTAAAAATAACTAATTAGCTTTTTTTTTTTGTTATAATTAGCGAAATGTGAAGTGTGTTAATCAATCTTTTCGTTTTTTTAACTATTTTTTGCTGCCAATTTTGTCGAACAAAAGTAATCTGTTGAATATATGAAATGGTTGCTCTGTACCCACCAACTGCCCAAAGCATGTTGTCTTCATATGATTCACTGCAGAACCAAAGGCTTTTGGATTCAACATAACATACACACGGTGAACCGGTGGGCAGAATACTTCGAAGACCTCTTCAATCCCACCTGTCTTTCTCTGAGGAAGTAGAGTCTTCGGGCTCCGAGGTGCGCTCTCCCATCTCTGGGGCTGAGGTCACTGAGGTGGTCAAAAAACTCCTTGATGGCAGGGCCCTAGGGGTTGGATCTGCTCCGCCCAGAGTTCCTGAAGGCTCTGGATGCTGTAGGGCTGTCTTGGCTGACACACCTCTGCAACATCGCTTGGACATTGGGGACAGTGCCCCTGGATTGGCAGACTGGGGTGGTGGTCCCCCTTTATAAGAAGGGTGACCAGAGGGTGTGTTCGAACTTCAGAGGAATCACACTCCTCAGCCTTCCCGGTAAGGTCTATTCAGGGGTGCTGGAGAGGAGGGTCCATCAGGAAGTCGAGTCTCAGATTCAGGAGGACCAGTGTGGTTTTCGTCCTGGCCGTGGACCAGTGGACCAGCTCTACACCCTCGGCAGGGTCCTCGAGGGTGCATGGGAGTTCGCCCAACCAGTCTGCATGTGCTTTGTGGTCTTGGAGAAGGCGTTCGAACGTGTCACTTGGGGATCTCTTTGGTGGGTGCTTTGGGAGTATGGGGTACCAGACGCCCTGATACGAGCTGTTCGGTCCCTGTTCGACCGATGTCAGAGCTTTTTCCGCAGTTCTGGCTGTAAGTCAAATTCGTTTCCAGTGAAGGTTGGACTCTGCCAAGGCTGCTCTTTGTCACAGATTCCGATCTCAAGTGGTTGTCCCTCTTTTTTAATGATGGGGTTCGTAGGAAGTAAAAGTCAAATCCATTCCCAGTGAAAGTTGGACTCCGCCAAGGCTGCCCTTTGTCACCAATTCTGTTCATTACCTTTATGGACAGAATTCCTTGGCGCAGCCGAAGCATTGAGGGGGTCCGGTTTGGGAGCCTCAGCACTGCATCTTTGCTTTTTGCGGATGATGTGGTGCGGTTGGCTTCAGGCCATGACCTCCAACTCTCACTCAGTGATTTGCAGCCGAGTGTGAAGCGGCTGGGATGAAGATCAGCACCTCCAAATCTGAGACCATGGTCTTTAAGGTGTTGTTAATTACTCATAAAATTTTACACCGTTTAGCTCCTTCCTATCTCGTCGACTTAGCATCACCATATGTTCCGTCCCAAGAACTTCGGTCACACATTGTTTATTATCGACCCCACGGGCAAAAACGAAGTCCGCAAGAGCAAGGGCATTTTCCATTCGCGCGCCAGTACTATGGGACGCCCTACCTATGGAAGTTTGCGCAGCCACCTCAGTAGAAATCTTTAAATCCTGACTAAAAACACATTTATACTCGAAAGCATTTAGTTAATTGGCCAGTCTGCAGCTTTCTTTTCTTTTTTCCTGCCCCCTTCTCCCGGCTCGGAGAGGGGGCTAGCTAGTTGGTGAAGGTTGACTTGACCGCCCCCATTTAGCCCTGCGCTGATCGACCATCGCAGGTTAAGAGATCGACTGTCTGCGGTCCACTTGGTTGGACTGTGGGAAGGTTACTGCCCAATGGCTTTGCCTGCTGTCAAGTCATCATTGCACTATATAGCACAATATGTTTCCTGTAATCTATATTGTGTACCTGTATTTGTCTGTATTGTGTATCTATTTGTCTGTATTTGGTACATGCAGCATCCACTTCAACCTGTGGGCCTGGAAGGGGGCTGCTCCCACCTGGGGTCCCTTCTGAAGGTTTCTGATTTTCCCCAAATTGGGGTTTTTGAGTTTTTCCTTCCCCTTCTGGGAGCTTTGACAGGGGATGCTGTTGTGTACCTTACACTGAAAAGATGTCTCTGTATGACTTCTTTTTTCGAAAGAAGTCTCGACATGACCTCTTTTCATCTGTGAAGCCCTTTGAGACTTCGGTGATTCAGGGCTATTCAAATAAAATTTGATTGATTGATTGATTGATTGATTGATTGATTGATTGATTGATTGATGGATTGATTGATTGATTGATGTACATCATCATGGTTCTCGAGATATACACGTGGGGGGTGGGGGGGGTCAGGGTCCATTTTCAACGGAAAAGACATTAACAGCATGAACAACATTTTGAAGGCCACTTATTGCTCATCTGAATTTGTGCAACCCTGTTTCCCATTAGCTGTCTGATTTGCCATTCAGATCCAGAAGCCTTTTACGCAAATAAAAATGTGATCTTTTGGCATGAAGTTATAATTTCCGATATGAAATTTGCTTTCTTCAGTGACAGCAATGACCACATATAGGGGTTGACTCATAAAATGGTAAATGAGCTTGCATGGCTCCATCCAGACCATGGGTAGGCCATAGGGGGCTCTGCCCACCTACCAAGATGCTTATGCTCCCCCGCTTGAGGCACAAACATCACACACTATGTCAGAAAACTGCAACCATTCCACACCAAATGGTATGTAAACTCTACTTACAATATGCCCAAATCAGCCTACAAAAAATATCACAATAATGAACGTAATATTTTGTATTACGGATGGAAAACCTTTATTCGTATTCCTTTTTCCCTGAAGCTTAAATGAAAATTGAGTTTCTGATCTTCTTTTTATTTCTTTTCATGCCTACTGCAGACACCTGATAAACCGAATGGTACGATTGAACACTGACATATATATACTGATGCAAGATGCAAGTGAAGGCAGCATTGTCACAAATCATCTCACCGTTCCACATCCATTATGGTCGCTGCATTGACGTACTAAAGTTGGCGTCTATGTACACTATATCTGCAGTGGAAGTGTTGTCCATGTTGTCTTTAGAATACTTGTCAGAGGTTGTCACAAAGGCCGCAATTCGAGACTATTCACTGTAAGCGGCAGTGCTTTAGTGTTTATACTAATAAACTGCTTTATTTATGCATGCTAATTATGCATTGGAATGAATACTCTGGACTGAATAAGAAAAGTAAATATTGGACCATATGAAAGACCATGGAAAACAATTAAGGAGTATTATTTTCTCCGCCAATAACGTAATCTCTACTGGTGTGTAATCTAATGCTATGTTGAAAGAGAGTAGAACCTCTTGCTACTTACACATTCTGGTCTCATTTCCTCAGGTTTAATGTAAGTGAAATTTGTCACCTTGACTGCAACCTGTGAAGAAAATTGTGATTTCCTGTGATGAGATGTGCGGGATACAGTTTGCTGCAGTATCAGCTTAAAATTTCATCATCAGTATTCAGCAGTTATTAAAGAAAAGCATTTAAAAACATTTACCTAAAGGGAAAGACTACACATAGGTGGAGCATCTAAACATCAAAAATCCCCCATCAGCAATTAAAATTTATCATTAAATGTGATACTGCCAAAACTTAAAATAATTATTAATAATTTAAAATGATTTGTCCACAAAGTTTTATTAAGTCCACGAAGAGCAGGCAAGTTTTGACAAGACTGTTCACTAAATTACAAATCGCAGAAAAACATCATCATTTATTTCTTTACCACCAATTGAAAATGAAGAAAAGGCAGGAAAGGCAGTGGGTTCGAACCCCTGACCATCAAGACCATGTTTAAGTGTCCTTGAGCAAGACACTGAACCCCCAGTTGCTCCTTATGCTGCGTTGTTAGTAGGTAAATGACTAGTTCGTGTAAAGCGCTTTGAGTACCTAAGGTAGAAAAGCCCTTTATAAGTGAACGTCCATTTATTTCAATACAAAATTCATTCTTCTTTCTTTCCTCAGAAAGACTTCAATGATTTGCTTGTAGAGTTTGTCTGTGCATTTCAGTTCCAACAATAAATACTTGTCTATCGGATTTGAGTTTTCTGCTAAATGTCCGTGGGTCTGGCTTCGCTGTACTGTACACTACGCCTTTGGTGCGGATCACCCAAGCAACACAGTTAGCTTGGTTGAGTCCTTTTGTATTGACATGAACGGCAATGCTGAAAGTCGCCTCGGTCCAATTTCCGTTTTGCTCTTCTTCAGCCATTGTGGGTTAAAACAAACGTTAGTATATTTTAATTTTCTGCTAAATGTATGCTTCGATGTATGCTATGCCTTTTGGTTGCGCTAGCTCATGGTTGAGCAACATGTTATTCATTGTTTTTTTTTAAATAACTTTAACAACTTCAATATTAAACATAGTGGATCAATACAGTATAGCACCGCCTCCCTGCAGTGAGCATCCAATCACGTCACATGCAACGTGAGGCTTCTAGATGGCCACCTTATGACTCGATTGGCTATTGCAACTGTCTATTAACTATATCTATAACTATATTAATCCACGGAACGGATTAACTGTTGGCCCACTGTACTTGCAAACCTTTGCATATGCTAGCATAGAGCGACAGGAAATACCTGGCACAAATGAAAACTCTCAGGAGTTAAACGCATACAAGGCATCACTATATAACATGCTGAAGATAAGAATCAAAATTAGCTGGCATGTTGTCCACAGTCAGAATTTATTGGATCAACAAACAAACCATTGATGGGCATATTATCATAAATGACAATGTTTTTACAAAGAAAGTAGAAATTACAGAAACAACGTGTGTGTTACCGAAAGTGACTGCGCTCAAGTCAAACCACACATTCAGTTCCAAAACATTATTATGGGTGCGACCCATGCGGCCCAGTATCCGTTAATCCACGGACTGGTACCGGGCCACGGATTGGAGGTTGGGGACCTCAGCTGAAAGTAAAAGAAGATGAGCATAGCACAGCATTATTACAATCGTTTTAGGTCAGCCATTTTGTACAATTGTTGTGTTGCTTGTTTACATTTTATCTGTGTCATGTCTGTGAAACACAGTACAACACAGTAAAAATTAAAATCATGGTCTTAGAATAATCCAAGACCGATTCTCAATTTGTCTGTGAAATTTGTACCTATTAACACATAATAAATTGTGATTAAAAGCTTTTACCAGCCAAGGAGTTTCTATGCCTGCAGGCAAAAGGCAGGGGTCCCCTCAAATCAGTGCTTGAGCTAATTGCTATTCGACTTGAATAGAGGGGCCTGAGAAAAAAGCAATGAGATCAATGTTTATAACGTGGATAAGGCGCCAGTTGTGCCTGAATAAAATTTGACTATTTTTGTCAAATTTGCATATGAGAAGCACACAGACAACAGGCACTAATTCTTCCATTCTGAGATGCACTTCTAAAACACATGTCAGGATGTATTTAAAGATTATGAACAGGAGAAAAAAAAGGGTGTTGGAGGATAGCAACATGCTGAGTTAAGTATGGCACTAAGTCTAAAGAACTAAGGTAACCCTTCTTCTCCCATGTTTGAAACTGGAAAAGGATATAATTTAATCATAATAATAATTTGATCATTTAGGGATGAGTCCAACCTTATTACATGAAACTAAAGATGTGACTGTATAAGCGTGAAATTTTGTCAGGCCTATTGATGACGCATTTAACATGCACCATCAAATGAACCTTTGTACAAATGTTTTTATTTTTTGAGTAATTCGGGGTTGCTTTTATACCATGGCAAACATAAAAAGGTGGATGAACTCAAAATTTCAAGGCAACAAATTCTGAAGATTTTTCAAATTGTGCAACCAAAGAAAATGTTGTTTTGCTTTAAACACTGTGTAATCAGTATAATGGGTCCTCCATGGTTCGACCATTTTTCATTAAAAATGAATAAATTAAATATTATAAATTTCAAATACTTGCAAATAAATGTGTTCTTAATGACCAACAGTATGGTAAGTAAGGTGTCACTTATAATCTGATGCGCCATATAGTGCAAAACATATGGCATATTACTCGTGGATGGCATTCCTCCGGATATTGCCACGTCTGTTATAGTTACGGACAGCAGGTGGCAGAGTGTGTATTGCTACATTTGCCGTAATGCCCCTAAAGCTCCCAGGGGTGCAAGCGAAAAATTACACATGCTCCTTTTAATGAAAGTTGGCTCTCCCGCACACACAGTAACTAAGTTGGACTCCAACTTAAAGCTTGTAGAAACACCTCAGCAAATTGTTTTAGAGCAAATAACTCTGCTTTGTTGTGCTAACGCACAAATGTTTGAAGTTTTGCTAATGTGAAAACTGTATAGTTTCAGCAAAGGAAGACGAGTTAATGGAAGTAATCACCGCTTGTATTTTCTCCCAATTTATAAGTAAAAACACAATGCAAATTCTTTTGGACGAAACAACTTTCTTTTTTATCGTGCTACAACACTTTTGGCAATATATTATATTTAAAAATTGTATCCAACTGTATTGTTTTAGTAACCAAAAATTAAGCAATGTTTGATCAAGTCATTTGCAAAAAAAAAAAAAGTTTGCTTTGTAGGCTTTCATCAACACAATATCAGACAGGGGAAAAGCTGGAATTGAACTGTAAGGCAGATGTACTATTTAGTCTTCCACTGTGCTGCCCACAATAACATATTTCACATTAAACACAATCAGAAGTGTAAACACTGTAAATGACAATTTCACTTTTTCCCGCAATGACTTAATTTCCTCATCCTTTGCATATACACGGTAGTCATCCAAGTCAATTTAGCTTTTTGGGACTGCCTGTGCTCAAACAGCCTGCGTGCAAACTCATTAATTGAACTTGTCTTTGACGCTCTTTGTTAGCTCAACACAACACTGTGGATTCCAGCAAACTTCGTGTCTACCTCTTTAAGGAATAAAGGCATCTTATTTAATTTCCCTTAACATGCTTCTAGTGGACAAGCAAGGTCTTTTCTGCCTCCCTCCATTTCTGGAAGAAGGAAACACAAAACTAGACTCATGCAGTGCTTTAATAGCTGTAAGTGAAAGAACTTTGGGGGCTTTTTCTTCGATGCCCTTCCCCTCCCTCTATGAAAACTGCCCCTTTTGAATAGAAAGAATGAGGAACCTGGTTTATTAGGATCCAAAGGGAGCTCCTGCTTTTGAAAAGGTGGAAATATTGAAAGCACACGTTTAGATTCTTCAGTTCATACAAGCACGGAATAAGTCAGGGAGGATGCATTAATCAAATTAGAATGAGTGAGCACATGTTTGTTTGCTGGTGGACGATGAAGAATATTTGAATGGGCATATATATATATATATATATATATATATATATATATATATATATATATATATATATATATATATATATATATATATATATATATATATATATATATATAAAAACCCTTCTTTGGGGGGTACTACTATTGATGGATATAATAATAATAGCTTGCTCAATTATCATTCAATTTTCTGGGAGAGTGGGAACAAAACAGTCTTGCACTGTTTCAAGGTTCTTATGTACTACACATGACAATTTGAAAATGCGGTACATATTTCAGTAACAATCATGGAAGTTGCCCGATGAAATGAGATGATGTCCCAGGAGCCATCCCCGGTCTTGACTTTGACACCTCTGGTCAATGCATAAATGTCTTGGTGAAATATATGGGGGCGGGCCGATCAAAGTGGGCGTCAGCTACACATTTAAGAGTAGGGGTGCCCGCTGATGTCACGAGACACGAAGGCAGCAATCCTCTGGGGCGGTGTTCATGCCAACATGACACAGAGAGCACTGTCTCTTTTTTTGACACCCTTCTTACCATTAAAGAAGCTAACTCCGCTTCAACTCCATCCAGTCTCCGGGAGCTCTGAATGCAACATATTTGGTCCTCTTCTCAACTTGTCTTCTTAGTAGCCCCAACGAGTGTGCTGGTTATTCTGTGTGCACTAGTTAATGACCATTAATCCAGCACCCCTGGATGCCATTGTTGCAGCGAGGTTGCCATTTGAATGCAAATGTGGAAGAGAGTGGTAGCAAGGTGCTTATTAAACTGATGTGCCCTCCATGGTTTTTGTGGGGTTTTTTTTTTTAGTTGGGAGAACAGTCAAGAGAGTGAAAAGACAAGTGGAAGGAGGAAGACGGATATCCCGGGAATCTGTGGCAAAAAAGTTGTGTTCTGCTCCAAAAAAGAAGAAAACTCGCCAGCAAATGTCAAGCAACGGATCTCTGGAAACTGTGATGTCCTGCGGTAGGACCGGACCCGCCACGGCTCCAAAGACACTCGCCTTCTCTATCGACCGAATCATGTCCAAGAACTCGGAGCCGAGAGGGAGCGCGGACGAGCGCTCCGAGGGCAAGAAGCTGCTCGGGCTCTGCTCCCCGATCCCCTGCATGATTCCGCTGCAGCCTTTCAGCTACGACCTGCAAGCCAAGGCCCTGATGAACTACTCGGAGCTTTGGAGAGCGAGTCTGAGGGGAAGTTTTTGCAGCTCCGCCGGCGCACCGTGCAAGGGAAACTGCGGCTTGTGCGCCAAGATAGATTCGGGGTTGAGGCAGCCTGTGTTGACGGCGGGAAACAGGGTGGTGAAGCCGCAGGTGATCCACCAAGCTGTCGCTATGCCAAGTGGTGGCTCCCTCTATTACCTCAACTACCTGGACTCTGCCTATCCCCACTCGGACTTTCTGGCGGGGCACTGGCTCGGCAGCCCGCAGGCGCAGGCCTCCCTTTCGGCTCACCACAGACTTTTGCTCCTGGAAAATGCCAAACTGACCAGCAGTGCGGGGGCTGATAAAATACCCACGCACCAGTACCCTCACAAGGAGCATCTTCCGGGGCAACTGGATCAGATCGTAAAGGAAAACCAAAGCTTGAGCGCCGAAAAGAATGCTTTTAAGACTCACAAACTCAGCAGCAGCACCGGAGATGGAAAACCTAAAAATTTCACATGTGAAGTGTGCGGAAAGGTAATCGTAAACAATATTTTTTTTGTAGATTGAAAGAAATATTATACGGCAAAATGATTTGAAAACGAATTGCAAAAGAAAAAAAATCAATTTAACTGGCGTCACATATATATATATATATATATATATATATATATATATATATATATATATATATATATATATATATATATATATATATATATATATATATATATATATATACACATACACACACACACGAACGAGACCGGATTAAAAATGTACATTTCCCCAATTCCGCAGGTGTTTAATGCACACTACAATCTGACCAGGCACATGCCGGTGCACACTGGGGCCCGTCCCTTCGTGTGTAAAGTGTGCGGCAAAGGTTTCCGCCAGGCCAGCACCTTGTGCAGACACAAGATCATCCACACGCAGGTGAGAAACATCCTATTCACGCTTACGTGCCTATATTAAGACGTTTTATTTTTTTGCCAAGATGTTAATTCTATTTTTTGGCCTTTCAAGGAAAAACCGCATAAATGCAACCAGTGCGGGAAAGCGTTCAATCGGAGCTCCACGCTGAACACACACGTTCGTATTCACGCTGGCTATAAACCTTTCGTGTGTGAGTTCTGTGGGAAAGGATTTCACCAAAAAGGTAAATTACGGTTGTTAAAATATTTATTGTTCCATTTATTTTACGTGTTTTTTTAAGATAATATTCTGCTACTCGTAATAAAATGACTCACCACCCTCACATGATTTCAAGCATCATAATTAAAAAAAAACGATTCAACCCAAAATTTTAGTATCGAAATATAAACAATTTTGGGTCTATACGCGAGCTGCAAAATATGTTGATTTGAGTCCGTCAGTGATAGTCCATGACGAAAATATCGGAAGCGATGTCATGAGCTGCTTTAATTATGAGAACACCGATGCAAATGGATAGTTAGAATGTGTATTATATGATAATTGTTATTATTGTTTTGCTTCGCATTATATATACATTATACATTATACTTACTCTTGCCAACTAGTCGCTGCATAATTTCTCTCGCGGGA
This sequence comes from Hippichthys cyanospilos, assembly GCF_059441005.1. Taxonomy (NCBI): domain Eukaryota; kingdom Metazoa; phylum Chordata; class Actinopteri; order Syngnathiformes; family Syngnathidae; genus Hippichthys; species Hippichthys cyanospilos. Next base: position 1,968,175 of record NC_142377.1, read on the forward strand.
TGAATAAAACTATCTATCTATCTATCTATCTATCTATCTATCTATCTATCTATCTATCTATCTATCTATCTATCTATCTATCTATCTATCTATCTATCTATCTATCTATCTATCTATCTATCTATCTATCTATCTATCTATCTATCTATCTATCTAATCACTCATCATCATAATTATTATCATTATCATTATTGCTGTTTGTTGTTGTTGTTTTTGTAAGCAGTTGTAATTTCGGTGAAATAGAAAGAAAATAGTTGCATTCCCGCAGATGAGCGTGAAAGCATCAGTGAAAATAGGACATGTCACTTTATACTGACTAATTCCCTCTTCAAGTGGGCAGTATTTGCTCTGGGTCAACTGCTAGACCTCAACAAAGTTGGGAATCTGCGCTATTTTTCAACTTGTCGCCACGCTTGAGTTTGATGAAGTTTGACAACTTCTTGACTTCTACACACAAATCCGGGATTAATGAAGTCTGATCAGTGCTGGCCAAGCATGACGGCTCTATAACTTAACAATGAACTGCTGACCTTGCGGGGGGAACAGAAAACGGGGCCTTCTTTTATGCTCACTTTTGGGAAATTCTGTAAGCAATAGCCTGTCACTTTCACTCTGCAGTCGCCTCACCGTCCTATATAGCAATTTACTCTTATCTGTATTACAAGAAAAGTTAACTTTCTGTTTCACAGATTAAGGATTTTTTTAAAATAAATATAAAGATTGTAATTTTATTTCTGAAGAAAAAATAATATCCACATCTCGAAGGTAGAAAATGTTTTTCACTGGGCTCACGCGCTCTGGCGGCACACGTTTACTTCTGTTTCCATGCATTAATTTTGTTACAATAATTCTATCTCATTTTGACAAACCATGTTTGCTTTTGTGAAACGTTTTCACATCTTTCGGGTATTTTTGCGTACATCTTTGCTTATTGGTTAATTATTCAAAAATGGTTTGGCCCTTAGTTGTTTGTGAGCACCATTCACTGCATGTAACGCATTTGCGCTTCAATGCGTTCCTTCCTAAAGGTAACTACAAGAACCACAAACTGACTCACAGTGGGGAGAAGCAGTACAAGTGCTCCATCTGCAACAAGGCCTTCCATCAGATCTACAACTTGACCTTCCACATGCACACGCACAATGACAAGAAGCCATTCACCTGTGCCACATGTGGAAAGGGTTTCTGCCGCAACTTTGACCTGAAGAAACACATCAGAAAATTGCATGACAGCTTCTCTTCTGTCACGGATAGAGAACCCAGAGAGCTCCAGAGCTGAATTACCCTCCGAAATGTTCATATGCGTTCCATCCAGATGAGAGGCCTAAAACAGACTGCCTTATCCTTTACATTTGTCGCCAAGATTGTTCCTGCAAGAAAGGTGGGGATCTAATCCCCTTTGTCACTCTTGACATTTCATATACTGAGAGTCATGATTAAGAAAAAAATTCAAGGATTTTTTTGTTTTGTTTATTTCTGTTAAGAAATGTATTTGATGCTTGGCCCAAGCGTCATATACAGTAAGAGAATGATTAAATTGTACATAAAGCGAAATGATATTTAAGACATGAATAATTTGAAGTGCATGTCTTTATTTTGGTGTACATTTTGCTGACTTTGTTCATGTTAATACATAAATTATAACTTATAATAATGAATGTTTGAGCCACATTGTTTGAAAATAAAACTGAAAGAGCGGCAGAAAGTTTCTGTCTTTGCACTCAGTGTGTGAATGTCATTAAAAGTCATCGTTCGCGTGTATGAAATCGGCATTAAAATCAATGTTGATACATTGATTTGATTATAAGAAGTCTAATCACAATTGGAATGTAAACCGAATGCCACATAGGCCTACATGTGATTTCCAAAACCTTTCCATGTATTTTCTAATTACATACGAAGCACATATGTTTATCAATGCGACGATTACAAAAATTAGACCGACTATCACGACAAGAAAGATATATTGAGAATGAGTTTAATGGCGAAGTGCTGTTTCAAATCACATATAGACACAGTCACCTGTGTGTGCTCTGTGAGCACTTTGCCTCAACATTTATTGGCAGGCACGATCTCACTAATACCACATTTACACTTGACTCTGGTAATGTCGCAAATGATCAAAAATAACATGGACTCTTGAAAACGAATTACATTAAGCAGCTAAACGGCCTCTGGAGGCTTGATGGCGGAGTGAATGCATATGAAGGCCTTGGGTTCAGCACATCATCAGAACCGGTGATAATGGAACACTCAGGCACAGCTCTTCATCGGACCTCTGCGTTAATAGACCACAAGTTATTCTCTGCACGGCTCCAAGAACAATATTATCCTTGCACACATTCTGTTGAGCGGTAGATCCGTGCTCCCAAATGCAGATCTTTCTATTAAAAGTTAATTAGCTCAAGCGGCTCGGCCATGGCCTGTCGAGTCTTGACTAAGTGTGACTATAACGTAGATTCTGCTCACCACCTGTCTGACTGTCACACCACTTTCAAATGACATGCTCAAGCTCCTTTTTTTTTTTTCCTAACGGCCCTTTAGCAGCATGTACCGGCACTGTCATGACATGAAATGTCGGATATTCTCTTGTGGCTATCACAAAGCCTGTCAATTCTAAAATTAAATGCCCTTGTCCTCAACGCCTTATTTTTGGAGTGTTAATATAATAATTAACTTTAAACTGTTCTAGAGCTAGGCCTCCTTTCTGTGACCAAAGGAAAAACCCAGTGCGGAACATTTGATCGGCGGAGCTACGTAGAGCCCAGGGTTAGTGTCACCCGCTGAACCCCCCCCCCCCCCCCCCACACACACACACATGGGTTATTCTAAAACAAATTTTTACATGGATGCAGTACTATTACACAAATAAAATCCACAATTAATCCGAAAACAAGCAAAAAAAAGTCTTTAAAAAAGACGGTTAAGATTATGTTAATGTTTAATCAGCGCTATTACTTTCATAAATCACCACCAAAGTCATTGTTTATATTTTCAACGCAGTTATCGTTCATGGAACACAAACACACACAGATGTGATATTACACAGACTTTAGATTTTTTTTGTCATATGCTTTTTATATATTATTTGAATGAATATACAATTGAGTCCATTATGCAAAATGGTGCCTGCCGTTTGTGACAAAACTCTTTTTAGCTGAATACATCAGCCCATGAGATAGAAGTAAAGCGCATGGATGCACAAAAGGAAAGCAAGTGCAAAAAATGCCTTTATAATTAAGGCCAGCACAGTGTAGCTTTCAGACTTCTTCCTGCTCGATGATGGGCATTGATCTTAATTGAGGTTATTGAATGAAACGGACTGTGGATGATTTGAAAATGGCTGGTACATGCGGCCAACCCTGACCACAATCACTAAGGTGTTGAGCTGTTCCGTCACTCATGTTCACCTTGCTGAAACTATGGCGATACGCCAAAATGCATGACTGTAAGTTAAACAAAATGTATTAAAATGATACTTTTTTCACGCGCTTTTTTCACGCGCCAGTATGGCATTCAATTTTATTATGATCCATTTTCTTCGGAAAGTGAGACTGAGATGTTTCAATTGAGGGGTAGTTCTGCGATTGACATATACTTAAGGCGGCTTCTCTTCAATTCAAAGCAGAGCGCGGGGCGACAGGACCCGACAGGACTTTCACAAGATCGCACCGCACTTTGCTTGTGCGCAAGGCAAACTGCTTTATGGCTGCGGGGCCCGACAACGTGGGAGCAGTAAATAAAAAAAAATAAAAAAAACCTGAAGGCTACCAGGTTGGCCTTTTTTTCCCTGCACCCCCCTTCCTGCGCACCTCTTCAACATCTGAGCAACTGCATCAGCATCCACAAACACGTTAATTGACGAGCCGGGCCTTTAATTACCGCGAGCCCAAACCGAGGAGATTAAGAGCGCTGAAGAGCCAGCGCGCGTTAATCAGCTGTCAACAACATGAGGACATCTTTCTATGGCTCCCTGCGCCACCGCGGGATCACCAGGGATTGAGGCAATTTACGAGCCACAAAGGAGCTCGTTTGAGACAGGAAGAGAAAAAAAGAGAGAGGCGGACTTTTTGTTTAGCCGATTGAATTGATTGTAAATGGGAGATTAGCGGGGAAGCTTTAGCAGCGGCCTGTAAATGCGCGATTGGAAGGGGGAGGGGGGACCAATTAAGTCTACCAAATGTTAACTTACATCAGTTTCCCCTCAGTTTAGCCCACATGAAATTCCAATTAAAGCGTCCCTTGCTCAAAAGCCTTAATTCTTTTGGAACGGGTCGAGGCTGTGACACTTTTTTGTGCCTGCGACACAGACTTCCCTCCCACCACATATGTGATGGGCCATTTGGATAGCAGTTCATATATATATATATATATATATATATATATATATATATATATATATATATATATATATAGATAGATAGATAGATAGATAGATAGATAGATAGATAGATAGATAGATAGATAGATAGATAGATAGATAGATAGATAGATAGAGGTAAATGCATTTACCTATAGAGATAACTTGTAAGTACTTGGGTCAATTTTTTTGTTTCAGTTGAAATAACCTAAATTCTTCATTTGAGCAATGATACAACATCCAAATAATGCTTTATTCAAATAGGAAGCCGCTTCAGTGTGTCCATTTTGAGTAAACGATTCATGTATTAGAGTAAAGCTCTTTCCTAAAGTTTGATTATGCAAATATTTCGTCATTCCATCATGAGATCACAGTCTTGGAAAAGTATTATTATTGTTTAAACGCCGAAAGAGATTGCTCCCATATGTCCAGAATACAAATAATTGAAACATTTTTATTTCTAACTTCAGGACCATTTTAATGTATTTGAACTGTTCCTCTGTTCACATGGTGGGTATACTTAATTTGTAAATCCAATTGACCATATATGTATGACGTGTATGTTCAAAAAACGTGGACCTGCATAAATGCCCCTCTCCCATGGATTCCCTCATTAGGAATTGGCCCTTTAGCACAATGAGTCCCCAGGATTTATTGTAAGCATTGAGGGGTTAATGAGCAGTGGCTTCACTAAACTCCAGGCTCTATTCCTGCTTTAAATGAATTCAGCACAGCAGGGATAGAACAGATCATTTTGCATTTTCAAATGCCAAGACAATATTTAAATGCACAAAAACTAGATACATTTGTTTTTTGCCACACATGTCTGACAAGGAAAATAAGGTTACTCGACATTCAAAAACACAGACGTCTTGAGTCCTACATCGATGAGTGCTGGATGTGATGAATGGGAATGAGGCACTCAAGAAGCAGATTAAACCAAACAGACGCATCATTCAAAGCAGCACCTCGTTTGGATTTTTTTTGTACTCAACCTGAAATCTTCCACACCATTAACCTCATCAGAATGTCTTGAAGACTGTGGTCAGCAGCTACTTTGTCGATAGTATGTGCAAATTGTACCACCGTGTCTCCCTTGGCGTGTCAAATGTGCAAGTGTGTAGAGCCTGAGAAGCTTGTTGCTATACATGCTCAGCACCTAGGAACAGGAAAAGAGATTCCATTGTTTATGCGATGCCAGACGTATCTGTTTCTTTGTCTAGGGCAGCGGTGCCCACACATTTTTGTCCTGACATCTAGTTTTCCAGAGCACAAGCAACGTGGAAATAGTTTAATGGTCATCAATAAACATTCCAAACAAAGCTGCTCCTTTTCAATTCCTAATTGTCTGCAGGAAAATGTAAACACAGTAATAATCTAAAATGAATAAAAATAAGTGCCAAGAGCGGGCATTCCTCCCACAGGGAGGAATAAAGAAATGTCGCATCTGCATGTTAACCACTCCGCTACTCGGTACCACAGTTTTGCTGGCGCAAAAGTTATACCTGTAGATCTAAACAAGTGTTCCAGTTGGGGCACAAGTTAATCTGGTGCTTAGTTTGACTACGCCCATGTTAACTGGCCCCGAGGAAGCAACTTGACATGGTCGCTATTGTCTTGCATTCACGTCACTTTAAATTCATACACTACCTCAGGCTTTTAGGGGTTGAACTCAATAATGACCGTTACAAGTATATATGCATACATACAAAATAATTTATGTAAAAAAAAAAAAGACGCATATACGTGGTTCAAGCGATATTGCACTCGGCTCTCTTCTCAATCCTACATCCGAAAAGGGGAATTTATGACAGTTTGTTTTCGTTCGATTGCATTTAACACTCATTCGTAATCATACGGAACAGCATTTTCATTCATCAACCTCTGCAAAGATAAGAACTGTTAGTATGTATGAATAATGTATGTATGATGTATGATGTTGAGGTGCTCTATTGCACTCTGTGTTACTCTGTTTTGAAGAATTGTGTCGAATGTGTTGTAAGAGGTTCATTTTCCCATATTATAACAAATGCATCATAGCTGTAAAACTATTCGTTGTTGCGTGCGAACACTTGACGTTAGTTGCATTTTTGTTTACCCTTTCATGGCAGCTCAGCTAAAGTGCACGGGAAGCAGACGTGAATAGTCGCATTGCACCTATTGTAATAACTGATATTGTCACCAAAAAGGAATTGGTGAAGTATTGCTAAATGAAGTATTGTCTTATCGGGTGAGCCTTCTTTCGACAAAGTATTTACGCAAACCGTTCCCAATATGGACATTGAAGCGGCAAACTCAACATATGTATACCTATACATATGCAGTAAGTATGTATACATGTACATACACATATGCAGCAGTGGTGGTGCGTGCGTTTCACACTTAGGCCTTCAGTGATTCGGCCCCCTCAGAAGCACACGTACGCATTACTGGGCTACACAGGCTATTTTCTGGAGCATATAAACATCTATAAACCGGCATCAACAATTAAAACTTATCATTATATGTGATACTGCCAAACTGAAATTGTTTAATCATAATTTTAAATTATTATTATTATTACCAAGTGTCACGTAGGTGCAACATGTTGGCGATGGATGTGGAACGTGGATCCAAAATGTATGCAGGGAGGCAAGATGAGACAGGCTCAAAAAAAGATTTATTACTCACAGAAGCTGAGCGAAACACCAGAGCTGGAAAATGCTCATGACAGGTGACACAAATTACACTAATGACAGACGCCAGGGAAAAATAACACAAACCCAAAAGCAAAATAAGTCAAACTCCACAAAATAAAGCCAGAACAGGAAAAACTCAAAACATGACACCAAAAGCAGGCAAGCTCTAACAAGATTGTACGCTAAATTACAATCACACTTTAATATAAAAACATCATTTTATTTCTTTACCTTGAATTGAATGTGAACAAAATGAAATTACAAAAACATATTAAAAATGAAAAAAACAAATCAAATGCTTGACTCACCAAAATGCCGTGTCTCCCACTTCTTTCAATACAAAATCTATTCTTCTTTCTTCCCTCAGAAAGACATCAATGACTTCCTTGTAGAGTTTCTGCAGGACGCAAATGCTGTATGTCGCATTGGTCCAATTTCCGTTTTGTTCTTCTTCAACCATTGTGGGTTGGTTGAACAGGACATCTTTGCAGCACTTATTCGTGTCGCAATCGACAAGTGATTAGCTAATATCCTTGAGCCATGAGAAAAGTACCTGACAGCCTTTCGCCATTACTTCCGCTGTAAGCTTTTGCTCATCGCGCCTTTTAATTTTGCGCATGCTAAGGAACTCAATACACACTTCCGTGCATGTAGGCACGCAGGCTAACTTCCAAACAAAAAAAATATTTAACATGGCTTTGCACGAAACATTTTAACAATATGTTCAACACTCCCACTCAAAGACATGTTCATACCTTTCTATCGTGAATAAAACTAAAGTTCACATTGAAAAGTTTCCCATATAAACAAATAAGCAGATTGTCATACGTTTTACTTTCTTTTTTTTCATTCCCCGAACAAATTTCCCTTGAACCTTTCCATTCTTGCTTTTTTCACAGCCCTAGTGACTACATCAGCTGCCATATTTACAGTAGGGCAGTACTCTTTAGATATTTTACCATCCATGTGTGCCGATTGTATAAAGTGATATTTTGAGTCTTTATTTTCCTTAGGTGTGATTCGGTGCGCGATTGGTTGTTCCATCTGAGATAGGCACCAACAAGCCTGCGACCCTTGTGAGGATAAGCGGCTCTAGACAATGGATGGTTGGATGTTTGCTCCTTTGCCTGTATACTAGGTTCTTAGATAGAGCAATTGTCCCTTAATTGTACTCATAGATTTTCACTGGTTAGTGCTGGTCTTTACTATTCATGCCTTTAAGTAGTTGTACAAGGCACATACATTCTTGAGTAGTAGTGGATGCTAATGCCATACATTCAGCTTCGCAGGTTGCCAAATCTACTGTTGGTTGTTTTCTACTTTTCCAAGATATTATTGGACCATTCTTATTTTGGATGAAACAATATCCAGTCGTACTTCTATCATTTTTGTCAGATGCCCAATCAGCATCGCTGTATGCCTCACGTTTAAGTAGTTTCTCACCTCTTTGAAAGTTTAATTTTTGACTGATGGTACCCTTGAAATACCTCAGCAGGTGTTTGTTTTTTGTCCAATGTTGTTGTTTTGGTTCTGCCTGGTGTTGTGATAATTTACCTACAACCCAGCTCAGGTCAGGTCTAGTAGATGTTGCAATGTATATAAAACTTCCAACCATCTCTCTATATCCTGTCAAATTAATGACTTCACCCTCAGTGTCTACGCGTAACTTTTGTTCACATGGGTTAGATATCGACGTGCATTCGGACATTACAAATTTTGCTAGAATTTTCCAAAAATGCCTTTCTTGTGTCATTTTAATCTGCTTTTTACTTTGTTCAAAATCAATTCCTACAAAGTATTTAAGTGGTCCCATATTTTTCATCTTAAATTTTTCTTTCAACATTTGTTTAATATCACAAAGTAATGTGTTATTAGTCGCTGTTGCAATTAGGTCATCAATGTTCATGTAATAACATATTCCAATTGTGTCCAGACTATTTTAACCCATGCAATGATTTGTTGAGTTTGCACACCAAAAGTGCTCCAGTGTCGGACGTGACTTCAAAACCTTTTGGCTGCTCCATGTACACTTCAAAATCCATTGAAGCATGGAGGTAGGCAGTTTTTGCGTCCATCTGATGTAGAGTCAGTTCCTCCTGTACTGCCACCTGCATCAATGCCTTCCCTCTGATCATAGAGCCATTTGCCACATATCTGGCTCTACAAGTCTCAGATCCATCTGGGCTGTCTTTAATGGTATAAATCTAGCAACCCCCCCACTGCATGTTTACCCTTTGGCTGGTGGGGTAAATCTGATAGTATGGTTTTTCTTTCAATTAGTTCATGTCTTCTATGTTTTTGGCACACCGTAAGTCACTCTGTAAAAATAATCAACACTTTTATCCTCATTGTTATATTCAGATTTACATTGGTACTATTTGAGATATCAGGAGGCTTTCTTTGTCTTATAGGATACCTCCGTTCTACCTGCTCTTCCTTAATGGCATCATTCTGCTTCACATCAGTTTCTATAGTCTCCTCAACAACCTCCTCCTTGCCTTCATCAGGCACTGTATGACTCAGCTTGACCATTGTTGGTGGTATTTCTTCATAATAATTCCAAGCTGTATGTCATCTGTCTGAGTCTGTCTGTGTTGTTTTTGGAGATTGACTTCACTAATCTATGTTTTAGAACTTTTCCTGTCTCGTGTTAGTAAATGTCATTATGCTGGACTGTATTTATCATAACCAATGGAAATACCCTTTTCGTATTTTGAATCCAGCTTCTTTTTCTCTTGTTTGTACATGTATCAGTCTGAACCAAAAATCTTCATGTGCAATAAATTAGGAACTTTTGGAAGGCAAGCCTTTTGGGGTCCTTCCATGTGTTCATCCAATTCCAGGTTCAGTCAATAACTGGACTTCAGAGGCATAAAATATGATAAACACTTCGAAGTGTTTAATGCAGAATATTCTGGGCACAAATGTGATGCAAGTAAAGGCTGCGCTCAAGCATAAGTGCAAAGAGCACATCCAAGGCAAGTTCTTTATACTAGGGAGGTACTGAAAACTTATCGAAACTTATCGAAATAAAACTTATCAAAACAAAACCGAAATTTAGCAACTGCTTGGGTACATGGTTTAGAACTAAAAATAAATCACTGTTTGTTTGTTTTTTTAATAATACTGTAGTTGTGGCTTTTTCAATAAAGTTGGGTCAAATACGGCAAGTAAATGAAGTGGCTGAGTTAAGGTTGAATTAAGGCTGATATCTGGTACCAGGTCTGAAAATTGCCTGGCCCAACATCGGGCCAGATTTGGGCCAAGCTCTGGTTGTACAATCTGGCTCAGATGTGGGCCTCATGTAACCCACCAAAGGCTCACATTCATTCACGTATGTTGACAACCTGTGAGTGAGTGATGTGGTCCAGCACTGGGCTGGACCAATTTTGATATGCAGGTAGTTGTTCAAAGAGGTTTCAGCGGTGGCCTGTTATTTAAAGATCATCATCTTTCAAAAGGTAGCTGGTATTGTCACGGGAGTAATGTAGGACCCAGAAGCACTTGAGGCAGGTAGGAGTCTATCTCGGGTATTTATTTAAAAAAACAAACAAGGCCGGAATGCAAACTTAAATAAGTGGCGGGAGACCGGCAGGCCAAGCTTTATCCGGCATGAAGTATAAAGGCTTAAATACATGCTTGAGGTTTAAAGACGTAAAAGTTGTTCCATACAGCCCTTATGACTGCCATGCTTTGTGACTGGTATGGCGGATTGCTTACAATGCATTCAAGAATAAATTGAGCATAAAAAAATCAACTATGAAATTGCATATGGTAAAACCTTTGAATAAGCTCCAAGCATTCATAATTCAGTTTATTCAGACATATACATCTCATTACATTTAGATTATCTGTGCATGCAAATCAATTAAATACATTTTCCATCCTGCTCTCAACGCTATATCTCTTGATTCTATTATTGCCATTGTGTCATTCTGAGGTAGGATCAGTTGATTTGGGGATGTCCAGTGCCACTGCTAATATTTTGACCCAATCTGACCCTAGTGGGAAACGTCTTGTTCTTTTTTTACTCATTGATAGTGAATGTCTTTTCTTTGCGCACACAATTAAAAGGACATTTTGTCTGAATGCATTTTAACTTGCTTCTCCCCAACAAACCTTGGGAATTGGAACCATCCCTCCAAATGTTTAACATTCATAAGCATAAGGCATTCAAACAATTCTCATAAATATCTTAGAAATGAGCTAACAATAAAGTTGGGTCAAATATAAAGTCAAAGACAAAGGAACTCAATGTCTTTGTGGCAATAAAATCGTTGGAATTGAAAATAATTATGCCATTCCGGATATTAATCCTGAAATAATAATGAAACGAGATAACACAAATTACATGTATCAATGACGGCACTATTAAATTTATATTTCTACACGATGATACATGATCATATCATATAGACGTTTCAGCATAGTGCTGTGACATAAGGACAAAATTTATATACAAAAGTCATATCAACCTTCAAACTAAAGTCCAAAACCATGCACGTTTGATTTTTATTATTTATTGTTGTAGCCCAGCTGTATGGATTTGGGCTTAGAAATGTAAGAGTTACTGAGTCCCACTGTTAAAATGTTTAACTTCTTGCGACGAGGCGAAATGAGCGGAATTACATTTTGCTTTCAGTATAGCGTGGCTCCATATGCGTCCTTCACGTCAACCAACGCCATGTTGCGCGAACTACGTTGACACCAATTCAAAATGTGCAGTTTCTTTGCCTTTCACGTGCTCAATCTGAACGCAGCAAAATACGCTCATAATGTACTATGCAATGTAATTTTATATATATATATATATATATATATATATACACACACAGTATGTCTTCATTCTATGCATATTATTTTAGACAAATATTACTGCGGTACTGTACACATATTTATTTAAATCTTAAATGATTAAACCTGATACACTAACTGAACAGTAGCTACCACTTTCCATCTTTTGAACTCTCGCGATCAGCTGCCTAGACATTGAATTAAAGTGAAGCCTCTTATCTCATAACAATACACTTGAAATTTCAATGTAGGCACACAGACCGGGTGTGCGCGCCTACGAGTCACGTGATCGGCTCCCAGAGACCAAGGTATCAATCAATGGGCTCACTAGCACATTCGTAACTTGTGCGTGTGTGCTGACCTTAGTGCGCACAAGCAGTTACAGGAGAGATACAGGAGCGATTAAAGCAAGCTTTTGGATCCTCTTGTTTTCTGTAATAAATTGGAATTTAAAATGTAAACTCTGCGTTTTCATCATGTTTGGTAAGCTTCTTTTTACTTGCTGTAAACGGACGTCCGAAGAAGTGCTAAACGTATAGGCACGTGACTAGATACGGAAGACACGGAAAATAGAGGGCATACCAGTACATTACTGTAAAATGTTTAATCATTTAGGATTAATGTAAATATGTGTACTGCAGTAGTAGTTCGACTTCCAAGGAGAGCCAGTGACAAGTGCACTTATAGATAACTTGTCTATCTGGCACGTCTCTCTGCAATATAGTCCCCCCCCCCCCCCCCCCCCCCCCCCCCCCCCCCCCCCCCCTATAAAACCTGCGATGCAGTGTGGGCGTGATAGGCGAAACGCGAAGTAGAGAGAGATCACTGTATGTAGAGAGTTGAGGTGGGAGACGATGGCCTTGTCTACATGTAAACAGTTAATTTAAATCCACATAGTCCCCTAGTCATCGTCATTTGTTTATTTAAAATAGTCGTATTTACATAAAACCGCATAGTGCGGTTTCAAATGTGTGTACAAGCATGCTAAGTCACTAGGCATTAGTAATGTCGCAAATTCTGTCCAATCAGAAAGAACTTTCGCCTCTGACGTTTCTAATCAGACAGAACTTCCGCCTCTGACGTCACCGGAATCCCAGTCTTCGGTGGGAAAAAAAGTAGCGCGATGACGCGAATCCCTGTTGACGCTGGTCACACGCAACCACAAAACCCCAGGTTTGGGCAAATCCCCACTCTGGTCGGAGCTTTTGAAATGTTCGATTTTGATGGAAAAAAAAAAACCCGGCCAAATGTAGCAAATGGGACAAAACGGAGACATTTTCTGCCCGTTTGTCAGAACCCTGACGACATGCAGACAAGGCCTTATTCTCTTTTTTTAAATACCTCTACTATTAAATTTGCCTTTTTTGTTTGCAGTTGGTTTAATCTTGGTGTGTGTTTCTTTTTGCGTTTATTTTGGAAATTTGCACCTATTTTGTTTTGTCTTTGTTATTGCATATTCTTTGCGTTTTTTGTTTGCATTCATTTTGTGTGTGTGTGTGTGTGTGTGTGTGTGTGTGTGCATGTGGGCGCGTGCGTGCGTGTGTGCGCGCGTGTGTGTGAGTGTGTGTGTGTGTGCGTATGTGTCTGTTTGTAGCATTAGGCCTCTTTGCAGCATGTTTACCCTTTTGACCACCATACTTACAGTAGATGGTATTCTGTTTAACATAAGGCGGAAAGCACACCGACATGCCATTTCCAAGAGCCTTTTTAAAAACAACAACAGTGTCCTCTAGAGGAGTCCGCAAATACAAGAACAGGTGCATGAAGCAAAGTTGAAGCTTCATTTAACAATCATTACGATCTCTTCTCTACGATTGGCTGGCAACCAGTTCAGAGTGTACCCCTCCTACTGCCGAAAGACAGCTGCGGTAGACTCCTGCATGTCTGCGACCCTTATGAGAATAAGTGGATGGATGGATGACTACTATTCAGTTTCAAACAGACGTCCTCACGGGGACCAAAACTGTTTGGGTTTTTTTGTTCAAAATATTGTACACAATATTATTACCATACATTGTGGAGTGCAAGATGCAAAAATGCCAATGCATGTGGGTTGTGTATAATAATAGTGTGAAGAAGGGCTTAAAATCAAGTACAGCTCCCTGGTGACTTACATGGATATGTGTCAAGGGAGAATCAATAATAACAAAAGGCAAAAGTATTCAAGCACATGCCCAGTTAATCCCTCAGTCAATATGAACTGCACTGCACATGTCGAATTAAACAGGTGGCAGCATAAAGACATCCATGGCTGAGAAATCAATGTATAGTGACAAAAGTCAAGTTCTGCTATTCCGGCAATAAGGTAACTAAAGTGTCCCGGTCTGCCTGGGGAAAAAAACCATAACTCTCAAGCAGGTCACGGTTAAGTACAATGACTGTAATCGGGGGGTTAGGGGTGGTTGAAGAGAGGCATATAATTACAATGACAAAGTGGAGGGCTCTTTAAAGGAAGTGTTACAATCGAGTGTATGTAGTGGGCAAATAGCTGAGCCACAGTATCTTAAGGCCAGATATGAAGCCTTAACTTTAATACAAAACAGCATGACACCAGTCAAGGCCACTCTGGAGGAAAAGACAAAGAGCTGGCAGTCTGGGCTCTTAAGTGGAGTTGACATACCGTGATCAAGCGAGATGCCATAGATTTACAAGCTCTCACGGGGTCACAAAAGAAAAACACATACGGCATGCTCATGCGTGATGCTCAGCAGCCATTCTGACTTGTGAATTTATCAATGTTTCCACTGAGAAACCAAATGAAAATTTATATTGGAAAAAATGATATTTTGATATCAAGCTGTATGATGCAATTTAAGCACTTGGCAGAAATCTGTGATCGCTTCAAAAGCTGAGATTCAAACAAACAGATTTGATGTGTGAAATAATGCGGCCAAAATATTTTTCCTCTTCCATTCTTCTGCTCCCCTTCACTTGGCCCCACTTACATTCACAGCATATCACTGAATACCCATTATCCAATCAACTTGAATCAACACTTAAGCATTTACACGGCTCTGGCCCGGCCAATTATATGCTTGGGTTCTCTGTAGACTCACACTTGACAAAGTGCATCACATTATCTTGGGTCTCCAAAATCATGCCCTCGTCTGAGATAGAGGAGAGCTTGAGCATTGTTGGGCAACTGTGTGAGGTCTCTGATGGATTTGGCGACTACAAGAGCGGAGACGCTCCCTCTCATACCCCAAGGCCCCAACGATGAGCTAGTCATTTGGAAGGCCTCCAGATCGTGCTCTTCAAAACGTTTTAGATAATTTGCTACATTGCTTCTTCATGTCCTTCCCACCCACCACCTAATCCTGTCACCCATGATTGGATGCACAAGAGTAAAACCTCCCCCATTTGCCTGCTTAAATCCTGCCCTTGACCTCCCAGCACTTGCCCCCTCATCATCACCCAGCTCCTATCAGTCCAGACTGGTCCAGTCAGTCGTAGCCGGAGGCTAGATGACCCCTGAAGGTGCCTGTAGCACCGGGGCCACAGCTGAGGAGCTGGGGCAGCTGCCAACCACCAGCTACTTCAACCCTGACTGTCCGGATGATTGCATTTGTCAAGCCGCCACTCCGTGTCAGCGCGTCGCAAGCATGATCATCGTCAATTAGCGGTTAAAGGAAGAGAAGGAGGGCATTCTGCTTATGCTCCCAAAGAAAGTAAAACATGATCAGCGATGAGGCCCTCCCAATCTTTTTATGCAATAAACATTTCAATGTTTATCTGCCCCATACAATCAGATTTGTATCTAAAACTGTGCCACAGATAAAACAGCTAAATATTTTCATGAATATAACTTAAACCCTTTTTCGTTCAAGCTGACAAGTGATACAGTAATTATTCCTCAGAATGTAGCATACACAACCCTGAAAAAAATATATAAATCAACACTGCAAAATCTAATTAGGTATCTATATAGTCGTGATAATTTTGTGCTGTTTTAAATGCTCTGGGAAAAACACATGCATGTTAAAGCGTTCTAAAACTGACGCTTGTATGTTGTCTTGTATTGTACCCAGTGAATCTCAACAGCATGGCTCAAGTTGAATTTGTTTAGAAGCGCTGCATACATTTATTTATTTTTCTCTTCTTTTAGGATTTTTGAGTGGCTTTCTCCCTCTACTGGTTGAAACGTAGTATTACCATAAATATTATCAGTTCCCATGGGAACTTGACTTGAGAGTGAAGCGTCGATCATAAAACCCTACGCTGTTTTAGCCAGATATCTTGTTGATTTACATTTTAAAAACAGTATATCATAAAGAGACTTATTTCTTCTTGTTTTAGTTTTTCTACTTTAAGTGACAGCCTCAATGAAAAAAGGAAGGTGCAGTCCTGTGAATCAGCACTATTAAAAGCCAACAGTCTGCGGGTGTGGAATTAGTAAAATATGGTCAAACGTGGCACTGGAAGTAGCGCTTCAATAATTACAGCCATTGTCAAACCATGCCTGTGCCAAATTCTGACTGGGAGAACTCTTCTATTATATTTACTTGTATATAATGTGTAAAAAACAAACAAAAAATGAGGTGCATAGTCCCCTGTTGAGCAACTGTCGTCTCATCTCTTTTTCAGTCTCATCTCTTTTTCAGTCAAAAGCAAGTAGCAACCCCCAGAACAAATTGGTGCGTTTAAATTAATAATTCATTTTCCATAGTTATAATATAATTCAGGTGGCAGAGTGGTTAGCACATTTCAGTCCTGAGTTAAATTCCAGATTGCTCCGGACTTCCTGTGTGGAGTTTGCATGTTCTCCACGTGCCAGCATGGGCTCTCTTCGGGCACTCCGACTTCCTCTGCTGACATTCCAAAAACATGCATGGTAAGCATATTGGACATTCTAAATTTTCCTTAGGTGTGATTGGCTTCCCGTTCATTGTTCAAACTGACAAACATCACTGCTTTTGCAAATATTCACTCCTTTCAAATTTGATGTCTGCAACACATACGACAGGGCACCTTTACGACAGTATTTAAAATTAACTCCCATCATGCAACTTCTGAAAAAAAATAATGTTTGATGCTACCTTGTTAGGAAATTATAGAACATTTCAGGTTTTCATACCCATCACAGTACAGAGACAACATTTATCAAAGTACAAATACTGATTCATATAAGATTGATGAGGACAATGTCGGCTCTAGTCTTTTTGGCTACTGGATGCTGAACTTTCTCACAGGCAGACCCTGATTAGTCCACAACAGCACATCCAGCACCAGAACTGTAAGCATAGGGACATCCCAGGGCTGTTTGCTCAGCCCCTTCCTTTACGAACTCTTCACCTATGACTGTGTCGCCTCCCAAAACAACACCAGCATAATTAAGTACGCAGATGACACTACAATCATCGGGCTGATCACTGGCGAGGTCGAGGCCGCATACAGAAGTGGCAGACCTTTGTCCTGGTGTTGCAGCAACAATCTCCACCTCAACGCAGACAAGACCAAAGAACTGATCATAGACCCAAGGCGGCAGTTGCACAAACCTCCACTATTCATCAATGGGACAGAGGTGGAGAGGGCCAAAGCCTTCAAATTCCTCTGCACCTATATCAGCGAGGATCTCATCTGGTCCCACAACACTTGACAGATCATCAGAAAGTCCCAACAGAGACCAGATTAGATGAGACTTTTGAGGAGAGTGAAGAAATTTGGCATGCCGGCAAAGATTCTCAAAACTTCTACAGATGTACAATCCAAAGTGTCCTCTCCACGTACATCACAGTCTAGGCCAGTGCTTCTCAAATAGTGGGGTGGGCCCCCCTGTGGGGGCGCCAGGTGATGCCGGGTGGCAGGATGACCTCAGGGAAATATTGTAATAAAATTAAAACTTTTTTGAACAATTTCTTTGTCATCAGCAAATTTATTTTAGGAATGGGGAAGAAAATCGTTTTAATTGTGAATCGGGATTTTTTGTGAAAAACTCAGATTTTTTTTTGAGGCCATATCGCCCAGCCCTACTTGGAAGCATACGCCAAACAAGCGAGAGAGTGAGCAAATACAAATGCAATTCGCCATTGGTTTCAGTGCATAATAGCACAGAAACCTTCAAAATTTGGGCAAATATGTCAACACTAACTAGTTACCCCAGGCTTCTGTGGATGTATAGAAAACCAAACACATCAAGTAACACAGACAAGTAAAAAGCAGGACATAGATCCAGGGACACGAGGGTTCAAAACAGGCAACATAACAGTGCATGCAATTGGCAGTCCACAATACACAGAAGCCAATGGATGAGGTAAATTCTTGTTGGGTCATGATGTCTTTGCTGGCGATTCTTTTGTGTTTGGTGAGGGAACTAAATGGATAGAATAACTAGATATTCTAATCGATAGTTGTGTATTGTCATGAAACTTTTGCTCCACCCCACTTTCATTCCTTCTCCTTTTATTAACCACAGTACTGGCAAACAAACCATCTATTTCCTTTTACAGTGGGCCCCCGGTTTACGAACCTCCTGTTTTACCTATTTTTCATCTTACGATGTGGACAGCGGCGTTTTTTTGTTCCCCTCTTACGCACAAACCTTTCGTCTTAAGAACCATCCAACATGCCGGTCAGTGTGTCCGCACTATTTTTTTTTCGCTTTGCTACATCAACAAAAACAACTTTTCTCGCATGTCACCGAAATGTCGATATGCTATTGGTTGATTAAGGTCACAGTCACGGTCTCAGTCACGGAGATGCCGATATGCTATTGGTCGATTAAGGTCACTGTCACGGTCTCAGTCACGGAGATGCGGATATGCTTTCGGCCGGTGTCACGTCAATCCTAGAAATGCCGACATGCTATTGGCCGAACGCCCTCATCTAGCCTGATGGCACGAGCTGGTCGGTGTGTTGTGAAGACTTTGCAAACTTTATCTGTTAGACATGGCTTCTAAAATTGCAAGTGGCGGAAAAGGAAGAAGTAAGAGGATGATGACAATAGAAACCAAGCAGGAGATAATAAAAAAATACGAAGGAGGCGCATGCATAGTTAACCTTGCTATTGAGTATGGCCGTAACCGCTCGATGAGCACTACAATTCTCAATAACAAGAAAGCTATGAAAGCAAGCAAGTCTTCTAAGGGCAAGACTTTCTTTGCCAGGGGACGGACCTCAATCAAAAACAAAATGGAGAGGCTTCTTCTATTATGGATTAAAGAGAAGAAAATCGCTGGTAATATGTTCTCGTTTAAGAAAAGTTCTTGTTTAAGAAAATAAATAAATAAATAAATTCTGCGGGTTCGTCTCTGCTCCCCTCCGCCTCCACCCTTCACCAGCTCAAGTCACGTCACCCCAAAGGTAAATGTCATTTTTCCTTTGTATATTTATGTTTTTTAATTTAACTGTACAGTAGATTATATTACTAATTTTTAATATGTGTATAAAGTCATGATGTTTTTACCTAAGGTTTTTGCACGCGTTGCACGCATTCACTAATTAACATAGTTTTGGATTGCCCGTCAGACGGACAATTCGAGTTATGAGCCTAGCTGCTGAACGGATTAAGTTCGTAACACGGCGGCCCACTGTATTTCATGTTTTTATGCCTGACTGACATACAAACCAGACACTCGCCCAGCTACACACAAGATACAAATTGACATACAAAATGTAATTTGAACTACTTTGATAAGTTTTCCTCCTGCACTCTCTGTTGCTAAAAGAAACATAACTGTCCCCAGTGACATTCCTCATGTCTAGACCCACAAAATATATTACAAAATTCTGATGTTTGTATGCACACATTTATTTACACCTTATTGATATTTAAAGTGGGTTTTCAATTAAATAACGTCCAAATATTACACACTCAATCTATAGTGTTTCACAGTATATTTCGTTTCGTCCTTCATGGCCACCGTACCGTACTTGAATACTCCATGCGAGAGTTGCCGCCAATGAGAAGTGCAAGGGTGCGCGTGCGTGTGCTACGATACAATTGATTGTGCATGACGATTTGCGAATTGAATAAACACTACAACAGGACGCATAGGTAATTCCTTACATTTGTCCGGGAGTTATTGTATGATCGGTTTTAATGCTGATGAAACAGCGTTTTAAATGCATCGATCTCTCTAAAACCCGAGTGTCATTGAATGTTACATGACGTCTCAGGTCAGAGGGCGGAAAATGGACGTGTGCTTGGGCATGCTTTTGCGAATAGAACACCGCCCCTCTTATAACTAAATAACTTCTGCTTGGATTAATACACGGGCGGTTTGACTACAGAATAGCGTATGTTTGAGGAAATGCTCGATTTGAAAATGCTGCCGTTTGTCTCCCAAGGCTGATCTTCACTGTGGCTAATTTTATAACATCAGCTCGTCAGTGAGTGTCGAAGTCACTGATACTGAAGTGACATTCATGTTAATTCATTCATCACAACAATGGCAGCTCACGACTTTAACATCTTGCTTGCGACGGATTCTTATAAGGTCAGTAAAAGCTCTTCTTTGCTTAGCGTTCTTCTCCAATCATTTTGGCCGTTCGTAAATTACGTTATACTGTTTTGAAACGCTTCACATCGACTCAAACCAAACGTTGATTTGACGAAATCGTTTTCATATAGTGGTCTGTTTTGAATCGGCTACAACTACAGTAACGTACATTGTGTATGTGTGTGTGTATATATATATATATATATATATATATATATATATATATATATATATATATATATATAGTTCTGTCCTCCCAAGATGTTAAGGTGGTTTTCGTCAAGGTAGACAGACAGCGAACAGCAAAATGAGGGCAACTTCTTTAATAGTTGTGTCGTTCTCACTCATTTTTATTTTGTAAAACTGCAAAGAATATATACCAAACGTAAGTATACATATGTGAAAATCACATCTTACCAAATGTAGACAATGTAGACAACTGTGAAGATTAAATCAAACATACAACCACAAATAATGTTCTCTTCAATATGAAATGCTAATAGGCTAACGCGAAAATGCTAACAAGCCAACACATTCAAAGGCAGCACCGTTTAACATGCTAATATAAACTAACATTAGCCAGCTTATTACATAACATAACTGCTCCCAACTGGAACACCTCCCCCTCCCCTTCAGAAATGCACTGCCAACAGCGGCCAGAGGCGGCGCCAAAAAACGAAAACCAAGGCACAAGTCTAACTGTTTTAACTGCTCCAGAACACTCCTCGCCTGGTATAAGTCCTTTATACCACTATGTATTTTGTTCTTTTCGAGTCTTGCTTGAAGGTTCCTTCTTGTCCTCACTGGGAATGCTCTTGACGACGAGACCGATGGGCCATTCATTGCATTTGACTTGTTCGTTTTTAAGAAGGACAATGTCTCCAACTTGGGTGTTGTAATTGTCTTTGCTCCATTTCTTCCTGGTCTGCATGTTTGCCAAATACCCTTGTAGATCTTTTGGGTCAAACTCTTCTTCTGGTGCAGGAGCAGCACACGCCTTTTGTGTGAGAAGCATCGCTGGTGTTAAGACAGTGGGACACTCTGGGTCAGGGTCGATGAAAGGGTCTAGCTTTGACAGGGGGTTTGTTTTGGAGACAGGTTTTCCTTTTTCCAGTTGTTTAAACTCCTCTCCCGGCTCTAGCACATGCACCATCTCTGCTTGCTGATTGTCAAGCATGCCTTGCATGAATTCAACGAAGTGATCTCTCATGTCTGCTGTCTTGTCTAAGCTCTTACGAAGGGTGGAGAGTCGCTCAAGAGTCTGGACTCGATTATTAGGCAGTCGGCTTAGTATTGCAAATGGTAGGGGTGCCATCCATGTGTTGGACTCATCTTGACACATTTCCTTTTTCTTTTTCATAATGGTCAGGAATTGTTTATTGTCGACTGAGGGTGCAGGACTCTTGTCGTCTCCCTTCCTTATGAGCACTGTGTTTCTAAGATTGTCTGGTTGGTCTCTGTGGTGAGTGTCTCCCAGTTGGTTTGCAGGCAACTTTTCTTTTACATCGATGCTGTTTGTGCATGGACTGATATACGATGGTCTCCCTTTGAGCAGTGTGTTGGTTTTGAAGGTCTTCTCTGTGGTTGGCTTGTGTGTCCCTTCGAAACTGACATCTCCTATCACCACCCAGCCAAGGTCAAGACGCTGGGCAAATGGCGCGTCCTGTGGCCCATTGCGTTGTTCTCTCACCTTGTGCAGACTCAACACATCTCTTCCTAAGAGCAGTAAAATTTGTGCCTTTTCATCAAGAGCTGGGATTTTGTGTGCTATTGGCTCCAAGTGTTGATGATGATGTGCAACATCAGGAGATGGTATCTCAGAACGGTCTTTTGGAATCATGTCACACTCAAGCAACGGAGGAAGAGGCACCTTTGTGTGGCCATCAATGGATTCAATGATAAAGTGCTTTGCTTTTCTTCCTTCCATTTCCACAAGACCTGAGCAGGTTTTGAGTGTGTATGGCTCCTTATGTCCTATGACACCAAACAGATTGAAGAACTCAGACTTCGCAAGAGAGCGGTTGCTCTGATCATCCAAGACAGCGTAGAGCTTGACTGACTTGTCCCTCTGTCCTTCTGGATACACCTTGGCTAGGCAGATTTTTGCGCAAGACCTGGAACTACGCCAGTCTCCACACACTTCCGTGCACAGTGTTGTTGCTGAGGTTGAGTCTGTCTTCTCTTCCGGCTCCTCGCCGTGATCTTCCAACTCTGGCTGTGGATTGGTGAGATTTGTGTCATATGGTGGAGGACCTGGGTGTAATGCTGAAATGTGCTTTTTACTTTCACATTCAATACAGATAGTTTCAACTGTACAGTCCTTTGCCCCGTGTTTGGTGGATGCACAGCATCGAAAACATATCCTGTTCTCTTTCAGGTACATTTTCCTTTCTTCTAGAGTCATGTTGCGGAAACCGCGACACTTCCGGAGCGGGTGCGATTTCTTGTGGAGAGGGCACTGTTTGTCTGGATTGTCAATTGTGTCGATTTCTGGAGCGTCAGACCCCGACTCATTTATGATGTATGTTTTTCTCACTGAGATATGCGTTCTATTGAGGTTGTTTGTAGGTTTCTCCATTTTCCCTGCACTTGCGGAGTGGAAGAAGAAGCTGGGGTCATTCCTGATCCTAGCTTGCTCTTGGATGAATCTGGAAAAGACGGTGAAGGGAGGGAATGTGACCCTGTAGTCTATTTTATAATTGGATGCTTTGGTTATCCATTTTTCTTGGAGTGCATATGGCAGTTTCTCCACAATTGGATTGACACCACGTGCTGTGTCAAGGTAAGCAAGTCCAAGTGAAAAACCTTCTGCTTTAGCAAGCTCCAACTCCATTAAGAGGTCTCCTAATTCTCTCAGTTTGGCTCCATCTCTGGCAGATATCCTTGGGAATTCTTCGATTTTTTTGAAGAGACTATATTCAATCATCTCAGGAGCTCCATACATTTCTTCTAGGCGCTGCCAGACCATTTGAAGGCCTGCACTAACATCATGAGCCCGTGCAGAGCTGACTCTCTTTGCTTGTGCTGCTGACTGTGGCCCAAGCCATTTGCAGAGAAGATCAAGTTCTTCTCGTGGTGTCAGTGATAAGCCCTTGATTACGTTCAAGAATGAAGCTTTCCAACCACGGTAACTTTCTGGCTCGTCATCAAACTTCTGTAATGTGGCTGACACTAATTCTCGTTTCATGAGATATCGTGCCACATCTTCGATCGGCGATGAGTCTTGGGTGATGTGATGAGGAGGTGATAGGCGAGATGGCTCGCAGCAGCGTGTAGGCTCTGTATTCTGCTGATTAATGGGAGGATGTAGCTGCAACAAATGTGGATGTGCTGGTTGATCCTCATCTCTCTTAAGCATACGAGGTGGAGACAGTTGTGTGACCGGGTTCACACGATGACCTTCACATGCCTCTGTCTTGAAAAGTGCATCCGGGGGAGCCAGAGAGGTGATTGGACATGAAATTGATATTTTTGGTGACACCTTAGGTGGAGCTAAAGGTGTGACTGGATAATAATCATGTTGTATGGTAGTCTGGTAATTCTGGTCATATGGTTGATTGTTCACATACTCTTGAACCCTTTGTACTTTATGCTCAGACGATATTGAGAAGTGTTCATCTCTGTTGAACTTTTCATCTAGCTGCTGAGCTGCAACTTCAAGACTTGTAGCTTCAGCGGTTGCGGCAGCAGCCATTTTCTTCATTCGCAGGACATGTAGCTTAGCTTGAACATCAGCTTGTTGTTTCATAGCTTCTGCTTCCTCTTCAGCATAGGCCAAATGCGCATGTGCAGCTGCCGCTTTGGCTCGCGCTTTGGCAGCTGCGACGTGACTGATCTGCTCTTACCGAAGTCCTGTCAGCTATCTGAGGACAACTAACAGTCCTGACCGACTCTCCGTTTAAAGGGTTAAGACGTCCCGTTAGTCCAGCACAGCTCTAACGCTGTATCGCCGGGCGACGGACATCTGCGTAAGCTGGTGTCAAAGAGGATACGTTCTGGTGCTCACAGCCTTTAAGTTTTTAAGCGTCTACCCATCTTACTTTAATCCGCCGACTCGTCGAGTAACCGTTGAGACGAGAAGGTAGAAAAAACACGCAAATTATATATATGGCTGCTCCTCGTTCTAAAAGATCATTTGCACTTGTTAAGACCAGAATAGGGTTTAGCAGTCTTATACGACCACTCGGGTACGTTTGTTTTAACTTCAACCAACTCTGAGTAACTAAACTTTAATCAAGAATGGCACTGCCGATGTAAAGGCAATATCATTATTTCACTTACAAAAGACTAGGAGGATCTCTAATTTTGGTTTATAAGAATGACAGAGATAGAATAAAGAATGAAATTTTGAAGTATTTATTTAGCGAAGGCAAAGCGAATAATTATTCACAGTATCAAAAAGTACATGGCTGGGCCTACCAAGTCCCCTTAATACATAAAACACGAAAACACATTCAATACATTTTATCTTTCAACTAATAAATGATTAAAATAAAACTTCGTCCAAGGCTATGAAAAACCATGCACAAAAAACAAATATAATGAAATAAAAAATTTAAAACATAATGAAAGGAGTGGAAAGTTGCTAAAAAGTCTAATACCAATATTGGAAGAGAATCAAAGTGATCAGTTTCAATTCTCTTAAATTACGAATTAATGACATTATTAGTTGGGCTATCGGATGGATTTAGAATTTAGAATGACTTCCTTACCGGTTTGCTGCTTGAAATCCTCCGAAGGCTAACAACGTCGCAAGAATTTAAAAAGTGTCCAATTCTGAGAGTGACAGAGTCCTACTCCGACTTGGTGGTTTACACCCGAAGCCTGGAGAGGGTCCTCACACTTTTGGCAGGCAAAGGCAAAAAAGGAAGCTACGAGTTTTGGGTGTTGGCCTTTTTATAGGACCCCAATCCCATGACTCGATGTACGCGTAATGGAACATACTTTGAACGATCTTAGCCTTAAATGGAGGAAGTGAAAGTGTCACTGTGACACTTTGAGCACTTTTAATCGAACGATCGGACATGACTAATATCAACCTAAGGTCAGGCAGCAGCCTTTCCACCAAAAATAAGCATACATGGGCATTTGTTCCTCTTTTGGTATGCTGACCTGGCAGCTCAGTGTCTGTGCTGGCCGTTTAGTAACTTTCCACTTGAACACACGAACATTCAACTATATCTTGATCAAGGATACAGTTTAAAATGGCAATAACAAGTTGCATATTTCAAATCAGGCTAAAAAGGCAATAACATATCATATGTGCACATTTACAGAATAAACATGAACATAGGTCTTAACATTTGTGATCAACTGACACTTTTTTCCAATGGCAGTTACAGAATAATATTGAGCATGACTTATTGCTAAAAGCTTGCTTTGATCTTATGGCCTCACAATGTGTCTTCATTGTGAGTTGACTTCATGGACTTCTTTAATGTTGGTTGTCTTCAGAGATGATTTGGTGTCTGCTGTTTATGATATATTTATTTATAATATATTTATATTTATATTATATTTATTCATTTACTTGTTTTATTCCAGTCGAGGTCAATTCTGACTGGTATCTTAAGCCAATAATTTCATGGTAATTTTACATCAATTTGGCTCAATGTTACATCAACATGGCGCATTATTCCATCACATCGCTGCACTACCTGCGTTCACCACTATGTGTCGCCATAGCCCTCATCACATTACCTGACAGACGCTTGCTAATGACCTACATGAATGCTTTGAGGAGCTAGAGCAACAGGATCTTGTTGCTAAAGATGATTTTGCATCCATTTGGGGTTGTTGCTTTTCCTGGGAATGGTATTTATTGAACTGTTCCTTGTTGTCATCCATGACACACAGTAGCTGTCTCTTTATGGTTGCTTCTGCCGAATAGAGTGTCTTTTTACTGTTCTGTCCTCCCAAGATGTTAAGGTGGTTTTCGTCAAGGTAGACAGACAGCGAACAGCAAAATGAGGGCAACTTCTTTAATAGTTGTGTCGTTCTCACTCATTTTTATTTTGTAAAACTGCAAAGAATATATACCAAACGTAAGTATACATATGTGAAAATCACATCTTACCAAATGTAGACAATGTAGACAACTGTGAAGATTAAATCAAACATACAACCACAAATAATGTTCTCTTCAATATGAAATGCTAATAGGCTAACGCGAAAATGCTAACAAGCCAACACATTCAAAGGCAGCACCGTTTAACATGCTTATATAAACTAACATTAGCCAGCTTATTATCTATAATGACACGAATGACCAACCATGGGCATATTAGGGCAAATAATATTCCACTAAAGAAAACGACTCACAGACACTCGTGGGCCAGCTCTCGTAAGGACGGACAACAAACGTGAGGCATCGACATAACTGCTCCCAACTGGAACACCTCCCCTCCCCTTCAGAAATGCACTTCCAACAGCGGCCAGAGGCGGCGCCAAAAAACGAAAACCAAGGCACAAGACTAACTGTTTTAACTGCTCCAGAACATATATATATATATATATATATATATATATATATATGTATATATATGTATATATATATATGTATATATATATATGTATATATATATATATATATGTATATATATATATATATATATATATATATATGTATATGTTTTAAAAAAAAGATGCTATTGAAGTGTTGCTTTCGATATTGAACTGCTATTTCTAACAGTATTCTTTTAGTGTTGTAAATATTCATCCATTTTTTATAAATATGTTGGGACTAAACATGCAGGCACGTTCAGTCAGTTAAAGAGAGAATGTTGGCAGAAAATTACAAAAAAAAAAAAAAAACTATAAAAAGAATTATAAACTTCATATACCATCCTTTGCATAAAGATCTGATGTTATTACCTGAGGCGTATGGTCCAGTGCGGTTTATCCATGACAAAAATTATTTTTTTGCTCATATTTTGCTGCTGTGGTTTATATAAAGGTGCAGGTTATAGTCCGTTAATATATATATATATATATATATATATATATATATATATATATATATATATATATATATATATATTGCCAAATCAGATTAAGTGTTGAATATTGAAAAAAAATCTAAATAAATGGGGTGGTAGAAGCTTTAACCCTTTACTGCATCTGTAACAGCCATTACTTTTTATATAGAATAATAATTAGAGTAGAAAAATGTGTGCATAATGATGGACGTTTTTGCCCGTTTAGAAGATCGGCCGAAAGCGGCCACTATACCCTGAAAAGGGTTAAAATCCAAAATTTTGACCACATCATCCTCTTTATGCATGTTGTCTTACTCCGAGCTGTATAGGCTAGAAAGCCTACTACCAATTAAGCATATTGTGCATCACTGTAATGAGTGTGGTCTAATGACATCAACACGCTATATCAGGTGTGCTGCCATTCTTGATTTAAATGATCGAGTCACCTGGATTTATTCTGTAATTTTATACAGTGTTGAAATTTCTTAGCGTCAAACATTAGTAAAACTAACGGAAGCTGCCTATCCATGCAAATAAATGCCTAATATCTTAGACTTAGTGCTAACCCATGGCCTAACTGCCTCAAACGTCACAATTCTGCCGCTTTCTAACGTTATGTCTGATCATTATCTTATAACATTTGAAGTCCTAGCTCAGTGTGGTCTTGTTGTCCACAACCAAGGCTTTAAGAGCCGTGATATTAATTCTTTAACCACTGCTGCACTTTCTGAATTACTGCCTTCCGCAACAGCTGCCTTTCCGTCTTTCACCGGCTCAGTCGATAAGCTCGCGAATGATTTTAATTCGGTTCTTTTAAATTCCCTTAACTCTATTGCACCGCTGAAACTTAAAACTCGTCCGAAGCGGCACACTCCGTGGTTTACGGAGGAAACGCGTATGTGTAAATTGTTAAGTAGACAACTTGAGCGTAAATTGCGAACAACTAAACTCGAGGTTTTTCGTCAGGCCTGGTGCGATAGCTTGCTGAAATATAAAGAGGCTCTTGGTCAGCAAAAACCAATCACTTTTCCAAAATGATTAGTCTTAATAAAAACAACCCAAAGTATTTATTTGAGACGGTAGCGCAGCTAACACAGCAGCAGCAGGTTAATCATAATTCCCTCCATTCAGCACACGATTTCATGCAATTCTTCACTCAGCGGATTCAGCTAATAAGGGAAGAAATAAAAAAGGCAGCGCCGCTCACCACCTCGACTATGAATGTTGATGCTAGTTCGGACAATCAGGTTCATGAAAGTCTGGCTACCCTGTCCCAGTTTGATTTAGTATCCCTGGAGTGTCTTACACAACTAGTTAATGCAGCAAAGCCGACGTCCTGCATGCTCGACCCGCTTCCAGGCAAACTCGTCAAAGATTTATTCCCGGTCTTAGGGTCATCTGTCTTGAATATTATCAACCTGTCACTCTCCTCTGGCATTGTACCTGAGACTTTTAAGAGGGCTGTCATTCAACCATTACTTAAGAAACCTCACCTAGACCCTGAAGATCTCCTTAACTATAGGCCAGTGTCACACCTTCCGTTTATCGCCAAAATTCTTGAGAAAGTTGTAACACAACAGCTTAGCGATTTTATGATAGACAACAATAGATTTGAACTCCTTCAGTCAGGTTTTAGGGCCAACCACTCAACTGAGACAGCCCTAGTAAAAGTGACGAATGATCTTCTATTAGCCTTGGATTCCAACGTCTCATCAGTATTGTTACTGCTTGATCTTAGTGCCGCATTTGACACTATTGATCATCATATTCTTATAGAACGTCTTAGATCATGTGTTGGTATCTCGGGATCAGCACTTTCTTGGTTCAGATCTTACATCCTGGGAAGGACGCATAGTGTTTCTTATGGTGATGCGATCTCTGAGTCTTTCTCCGTCTCATGTGGTGTCCCGCAGGGGTCAGTACTTGGTCCCTTACTGTTCAACATCTACATGATTCCTCTCGGCGATATTATACGCAAACATGCTATTAGTTTTCATTGCTATGCTGATGATACCCAACTCTATATGCCCTTAGAAATAACGGATCCGTGCAAGTGCAGTAAACTGGAGGCTTTCCTTG
>NC_142377.1:2002500-2085000 GCF_059441005.1 Hippichthys cyanospilos
TTTATTGCAAGCAGTGCATCTATTCTCATGGCAAGGCAGGCAGTTTTTAATTTTTGTAGTAAATGTATAATCACTATGACTCCGGAAATGAAATGTCTCCGGAACAAATACATTTTGCAAGTAGAGGTACCGCTGCATCGCACTATTGTGCAAAGGGTTGTGTGTGGTTGTTTTATTTTCTGATTTGGGCTTACAACATGTTAAATTGTGATTCCTTTGTATCAGAAACACAACGGCCGTCTTCCTATCCGGATAAAAGCTGTGCCTGAGGGCAAAA
The DNA here is from genome assembly GCF_059441005.1 of Hippichthys cyanospilos. NCBI lineage: Eukaryota > Metazoa > Chordata > Actinopteri > Syngnathiformes > Syngnathidae > Hippichthys > Hippichthys cyanospilos. The sequence continues at coordinate 2,002,778 of NC_142377.1, forward strand.
TCATACCCAGAGGCAATGTGCTCTTCACGGTGGAAAATACAGATGCAAGCTTTTACTGGCTAACTAACTACATTGAGGTAAATGGTGTTTACATATTTTGCCTCCTGTTAGGGGTCAACAACAGGTAGTCAGATGAGTAGTCCACCACGAGACCAGTTCACTAATGTTTATCTATGCTGAAAAAGAGATTTTCTATATTTCAACAGGGTTGGTGACACCTGATTTAGGGCATAATTTGAACCTTTGTATCTACTACCACTTATTGGAATACACCCATGCCGTCTGATTGAGTTCATCCCGTAACTTTCATGTTTGATGCCACCCTCTCTCATTGTTGGCTCCAGACCATGTTGGTCCAGATGTGGTATCCGATCACTGTGGCTACTGTATCCAGAGAGTTTAAGAAGATCCTAGCCAAACATCTGAAAGCCACTTCAGGAAGCCTTGTGGGTCTTGACCTGAAGTTGCACGACTTTGGCTACCGAGGAGTTTCCTCACAGGAGGTCAGCAAATTGTTTGATTGTTTTAAAAAAAAATACTTTATTTTAGTGAAGTAGTTTTTATTTATTTTTTTACAACAAAGACTTGAACACATCGGTCAAGTTTTTACTGCTGCTAACTTGTTCTCTGTGCTCTGGGCATTTGCCCTTGGTTTGATCTGTCCTGGAGGTTGTCGGCAGGCCTTGATTTCTAGATCTGGTCACTCCCAAAGCCTGGCAGCTTGTTTTGTCACATCAACACGAATTGTGCACCACATCAGGCAGCAATATTTGTTAAACACACCCTTGCTTTTACTCTTTCTCACCCTCTCTGATTTCTGTGCACTCTTCATTCTCTTTCTCTCACCTCACCTAAATCATTGCCCTGCAACCTCTCTAAAAACGAGTTGCTAACTTCAACAGGTGAAAAGGTTTAACCAACATCCTCATGCACAGCAAAACTCTTCTAGTAGAATATGGCATACCCTTAAGAATGCATAACAAACTTGAAAAATAAGACAGATTTAAAAAAAAAAACTAAGTAAGCTGTAACTGCATATTTTTAAGGTCCTCATAAGTATTTTACTATTTCTTGACCTGTTCAGTCTGCAGCTTTAGGTGGAGCTGCTCATCTGTTGAATTTCTGCAGTAGTGACACAGTAGCAGGCTTACTAATGGCCCAGCGATACTATGGATGCCCAATGGCTGGTTTCTCCATTCCAGCTGCTGAACATAGGTACAAAGCACATCATTACCTTTATAACTGCCATCTATAACTTACTGTATGGATTACATTGTTATGTGGACACCCTCAGCGCCTTCTTTTCAGATTTTACTTTTGAAAGTTTGATGACAAATGGCTCTTTTCATTTTTCATACCCCTTTGATCCTGTGTTTGTCTTCATTGGAGTATGAGAATTAATGTAATGAATCCACTGTACTACGGAAGGTACGGTGCATAAGAACAACATTTGAACATCTTATAATATGTTCAGCACATTCGCTATGGGAAACAAATGCGTTTATGAATTGCTTAATTGAGTTAAATCACATACACTAGCCAATCTGTACCAGGCTTGGGCATGAACATTTGATGAGCGTGATCACAAGTACAGTAGTAATAAGCTCTGTGGTCGAGGTGGACATGGGCACAGAAGGATTTCTCACACCTATGCCCATGCCAGTGGTGGATGTCATGTGTCAAATAATTAGTCCAATCTTTCCTGTCAATGACGTATTTTGTTAGCAACTGCTTTATATAGAGAAAAATGACCTGAATGACCAATAATAATAAAGTTGACACCAGCCATTCACAGGGGACAATGACCCTGCTTGACAGCAAATTATAGATTTCTGCAATAAAATATCATTGTATCTTAAAAAAAATATCACAGGAACCAGCTTGCAGCTAAGCAAATGAACTGACCCAAACAGCATGAACATGAGCTAGCGGTCATCAATTAGTTGAGAAATGTTACACTGAGCATTTAAATACTCCAGTGGTTTTGATGGAACATTTTGGCAAAACTCTCATGATTCAACATCAAGAACAAATTAAAACAACTGTTGTGATGTATTTACAGCCAGCATGGTTCAGCATGAGGTATTTACCATGTTTTCATTATTATCCTTCTCCAACGCCCTTGATTCAAATGATTGGCTCAGCAAGTTTTGCAAGAAGCCTGATAATATGAGTACCGTATTTCTCCAAGTACAAGTTGTTTTTTTTCCCCCTCATTTTCAAACCCCGTATTAGGGGGCTCGACTTATAACTGCGTAAGTAAAACCAGACCCATTTTTTTCTACAGATCTATCTTTGAATAACATTAATTACAATGTGAAATAAGTAATACCATTTTACAAGACTCAAAATTATATATACAGTGATCCCTCGCAATATCGCTGTTCATCTTTCACGGCTTCGCTGCTTCACGGGTTTTTTACAGTGTGGATATTTTTTACAGTGCATTGTGCTCTGAATCCTGATTGGCTCACGGGCTTTAATGTTGTCTAGAAATAAAATATTGACGCTCTACTGTATTGGTTTTTCACTTTATTACAAAAGGCAAGAGGATCCAAGAGCTTGCTTTCGTCTCTCCTGTGCCCGTATGCGCTCAACTCCGCTCACACGTTACTAACTTGCTAGTAAGCACATTGATTGACAGCTTGGTCTCTGTGACTCGTAGGCGTGCCGAGAGGAAACGCACACGTCTGTGTGCCTACCGAGAGCAACGGAGAAATGCACAGCTTTGGAAATCTGACGTTTAGATTTCTTTTGTAATAAGTTGAAATTTCAAGTGTATTGCTATGATATAAGAGGCTTCACTTTAATCCGATGTCCAGGCATATCCGTTTATAAAAATCTTCTTGCTCAGAAAAAGAAAGAGCTCAATGACTACTCATAACAGTGTGCAGGTTCAGGGCGAAGAGGCATAGCTGGGACTGTGAAATACGCGAGTGATAATGTTTCCAACTTTGTATTACTATATTAAAATGACATATTACTTTATTAAAATGATTGTTTTAAACAAATTTGGGGCTTTCAAGCAGGTTTTGATTTTGGGTTTTATTCTATAGTTTAGTATTGCATTGTAAAATAATAATTAAAAAAAAATAAAGCTGGCTACTTCACGGATTTCACTTTGCGCGTGTTGATTTTGGAATGTAGCCCCCGCGATAAACAAGGGATTACTGTAATTGTGGTTTTTAATTGTCTTATAGGTCATCAAGATTTTAGAGAAGTGTTTTGGATGTGTGCTTAACTCCGTAGGATACAAGGTGCTGCCTTCATACCTGCGAATAATACAAGCGGATGGAATTGACCTCTGTTCAGTGGATGAGGTAGTGATGCATGCATTATTACATTGTTTTATATACTGTATATTATTAGAATTGGACCTGCTATGGTAGCAGTCAGGTTCGGCGTGGTCGGTGATCTTTTCCAGCCCAGCAGTCTTCTTCTGCCAGTGACTAGTGTAACTGCTGCACATTCAGACCCAAAGTGAGAATTGGCTAAGAAAGTCTAACAAGTATATCAAACTAAAAACAGTGAGTCAACGCACAAATGCATATACCCAACTAATATTTGGCTTATAGCATACTGCATACACAGCAGCAGTGTGAGTACATTCACCTGCAAGTCTGGAAAAAGCGGTTTTGCTTCACTGTTTGCAAAGTACTGTAAGTTTCAGACTAAAGGCTGCACAGGTATAGCCCCATCATCAGAAATTGAGCTGAAGAAAACATTTTTTGTCATGGACAAAGTAGGACTGGACTCTGCAATTTTTTATTCAGAAATTCAGTCATTTTAATTGAGAAATGCAAACTAAATTGTGGTTTTAAGGTTCACAAACATACTAACGTTTTCATTCTAATAAGAAACTTTTCTTGTTCAAACAATGCATGGCACGTGCCAATCGTACGGCATACTGCATATGCTTGTTCTGAAAAATGTGGGAGAAAAAGCTCTTGCAAGAACTGGAAAAGCATTTAAACTCCATACAGCAAGGTGACTGGTACTAACTGAGGCGAATGGTACTAACCAGTTAGCCAAAATCTTTGTTCATCTAGGTCACACGTGATTTGAAACCTAGCTAATCTAGGTTCATTCATATGAAGGCATATTAAAAAGGTTTGTCGGCTTTGTTTTATAAGTTGTTTTGTGGCTGTTAAAAAGCCACAGCTGATCAGCAAACAAGTATTTCAGCTGCTGGTGTCTCTGGAGTATGCAAAACCTCAATGTAGGATTAGGTAGCGCTGTCAGAAAACTTGGAGAAAGTAGGAGGGTGCTCTTTCATCTGTTTCATTCACCTTTCTTTTTTGTGGTAAACTTAAAATATCGGACTAGTTCGCAACCGAGTGTGAAGCAGGTAGGATGAAGATCAGCAAAACCTCTTGTTGTCAAGTGAGGGCAGGATGAAGTGGGAGATCAAAAGGCTGATCGGTTCAACGTCTGCTGTCATGTGGACTCTGTATCGGTCAGTTGTGGTGAACAAGGAGCTTTGCTTTAAGGCGAAACTCTCTGTATACTGGTTGATTTACGTTCCTACCCTCACCTGGGATTGTGAGGTATGGGTTGTGACCAAAACAACGAGATCCCGGATACAGGCGGGCAAAATGAGTCTACTCTTCAGGGTGTCCGGGCTCTTTAGAGATTTGGTGTGAAGCTTGGTCATCTGGGAGGGACGCAGACTCCTCCACATTGAGAGGAGCCAGCTGAGGTTGCTCAGGCATATGGTTAGGATGCCTCTTAGACTGCTCCCTCAAGAGGTGTTCTGGTCAAGTACCACCAAGAGGAGGCTCCAGGGATGACCCAGGACATGCTGGAAAGACTATGTCTCTCAACTGGCATGGGAACACTTGGGGATTCCCCAGGAGTAGGGTGGCTGGTGAGGGGAAAGTCTGGGCTTCCCTGCTAAAGCTGCCGCCCCCGCGACCCCAAATAAGCAGATGATTTGATTGATTGACTGACTGACGGACGGAATGAATTAATGAATTAATCTCGGTGAGTGTGTCCAATTCCACCTTAAATAAGTGTTCTGTTAATGCTTTATTACATTGTCATTTGCATTAGCTTCAAGAGCAAAGGTGAGCACCATGGCACTTACTGTATGTCATCTTAGTATCTGCTTTGGTGTGTTTCTGCAGATCCTTCATAAATTGAGTGATGAAGGTTGGAGTGCAGAGAATGTTTTTTTTGGTTGTGGCAGTTCTTTGCTTCAGAAGCTCAATAGAGACACACTAAGTTGTGCCTTCAAGTGCAGCTATGTGGAGACTAATGGCAAAGGGGTGAGTAGAATTGCTATTTTTGCTTTGCACAGCTTTAACTACTGACATGGCTTTGAAAAATCCAGCACACCCACACGCAACCCCATTGAAGAAGCTTAGTTGGTAAGGATGGGACGAGATTAGAAAAGTCACAACGCTCTGAATGCACGATGGGAGCCGGCTGCTTTGATGCCCACATGGGTGCACCGTCACCATCTATCTGTACACCAAACTGCCAAATCCCGGTCGGACCACACCCTCTCAGAAAGCCTTGTGTTTGCATATCTTTGGTGGCAAAAAAAAAAAAAAAAACAGCAAAAAAGAAAACAACATATCGGGCATGACAGTATTCTCCATGCTGTACATACTGTATGTTCTCATATCATTGTACCATGGAGTGGCTAATTTTAGTTATATTTTGAATTAATTAGGCAACAGCAGAGAGGTCTACATACAATTTTGGTACCGTTTGCGTACTCATTTTAAACATTATTACAGACATATGCAAATTGGTTTTGCATGGGCACATTTTGTCTGGTACCTCTCCACACCTCATGAGAATAATTGAAGGCAATGGGGGTGACATATTACTAATTTCTTTGGGGCGTTTTTGAAGTCTTGACCTCTTTACTGATGTCTCCAAAACAAATTGATGAAATTAAAAATGCAAGCTAATATAATTTTCCTAATTGAAAAATACATGTTAGCTAGTTAGAGAAGAGTAGACCGGCCTGGCTTTAGACGCCCTTTAAATGGGAGTCAGGATGCACCTGCCATCATTCTAATTGCTCTCTAATTGACCATATAGAAAGCTCATTTGTTCTTATGGGCTTTTCCTGACATGACTGTGGTCCTCAGAACGCTTCCGTAGCATCAAAGGAATCTTATTGTTCAAAGGTATCAGTGAGGAGAGGGGTACCAAAGGAACTCACATATTAAAAACAGAACACAGAACTCACCATATGAAGAAAAAAGGGAAAAAACAATGTTGCATTACAAAGAACTGGGCATAAATTGATGAAAAGATAAAAAGAAAACTGATCAGGGAGTCTGTCAAGAAAATGATGGCAACTATTAGGGAGCTGTCGCAATGTCCAGTAAGTACTGAATATTCAGTACATGTGACAAAAATTCATCCTTATACTATCTGGGGTAAAGCCTGGCAGAACGGAAGCAAAATCTAGATGCATATCAACGACAGTCAGTTGATTTTGTAGGTCGAATACCTGAGATTGTTTGACAATGTTTCTGTTCTTGGGAATTCACAAAAAATAAAAATATTTTAGAATGGCCGTGCTTTGTATTAACACGAGTATGCTGTGCTGACATCTGACCCTCTCAAAAATATCGACTTCATTGTGTACCTATTACAGATGGATGTATGCAAGCAGCCAGTGACGGATCCATCTAAAGTGTCAAATAGGGGTCGTCTTTCATTGAGAAAGAACTCCGATGGTCTCCTGGAGACGGTAGAGAGAGGAGCGGGCAAACCTGAGGAGGTGAGACTGAGCTTCTAATGTACATGGTTGTGGTTTTGATACCATTACGCTGTTCATCAGCAACTATGCCAAAAGACAAGACAGCAAACTTAATTTTTTCACTGAAAATTCTCTTTAGAAATATCACATGGTGACATATAGGCACTGTATTTTCAACTGCTTTGAGGACTTCCATTTAAGACACAGTTACATTTGAAACTTTGAAACTTTATTAAACCAGGATTGATTCATTGAGATTACAAACATCCTTTCCAAGAGAATCCTGGCCAAAAGGCAGCAAAAAAAAAAAAAAAATACAATTTCAACACAATTTAAAATGACATACTAATTCGGTAAAGAGTTACAGGTTTAAGGAGGCTGCCTCATTTCCTCTGAGTTTTGATTTATTCATTCAATGAGCCAAGTTCCAGTCATTTCCTGACCTTTTGCAACAAATTGCATCTAGAACGGTTAAAGGAGGCACAAGCCACTTTCTCCAAGTTAGTCGCAGGAAATGGAACAGTAAGCCAAAAAAAAAATATTTGATTGCAAACTGTAATAAACAACACATCTCTGAGTTATTCAGTTAAAAAATGTAAGAATGGCTTTGGAAATAAAAATGTGCGATTGAGCCAACTTCCATGCAAACAAAGAAGGCTACTTTCGAGTACTGTATGTAACCCCAATAAGTATAAAAATAAATAGAACAAAAAGGGAAAAGAAATAAAACCAAACTGCCCCTCCCCCATGGAAGAAGTGGCTAATAATACCCTAATAGACAGCCTAATTAAACCAGGGCACACCTGTTCCCTGATTGCAGTCAGTAAAGTCACTAGACAGTCAACAGCTCTGAGTGCTAACACAATTCTTTCACCGGAACAGTGTAATTCGGATGAGATAAAACACGTCAAGTTAAGATTTACTACAGACAAGTTTTGGCCAGGTCCCCCCCCCGGGGATTGCGTGGGGATAGGATTCAATGCTCGGTACATCCGAGTGGCGAGCTACCATCGACCCTTGATATACACCTCAAGCAAGTACAGTGAGCCCCCGTGTTACGAACTTAATCCGTTCAGCGGCTACGCTCGTAACTCGAACTGCTCGTATGACGGGCAATCCAAACCTATGTTAATTCATGAATGCATGCAACGCGTGCAAAAACCTTAGGTAAAAACATCACGACTTTATACACATATTAAAAATGAGTAACATAACCTACTGTACAGTTAAATTAAATAACATAAATATACAAAGGAAAAATTACATTTACCTTTGGGGCGACGTGACTTGAGCTGGGTGGAGGCGGAGGGGAGCAGAGACCAAACCGCAGAATTTATTGAATTTATTTTCTTAAATGGGAACTTTTCTCAAAACTAGAACATATCACCGGCGATTTCCTTCTCTTTAATCCATAATAGAAGAAGCCTCTCAATTTTGTTGTCGATCGAGGTCCGTCCCCCGGCAAGGAAAGTCTTGCCCTTAGAAGATTGCCTAGCGGTTCCGTCCATACTCACGAGCAAGGTTAACTATGCACGTGCCTCGTTCGTATTTTTTTATTATCTCCTGCTTGGTTTCTATTGTCATCATCCTCTTACTTCTTTCTTTACCGCCACTTACAATTTTAGAAGCCATGTCTAACAGATAAAGTTTGCAAAGTCTTCACAACATTCCTTCCTTCCGTTTTTGACTCATTTTCTCTCCTTCCTTCCGTCCCGACCAGCTGTGCCATCAAGCTAGATAAAGGCGTTCGGCCAATAGCATATCGGCATTTCTGTGATTGACCTGACGCCGGCCAATAGCATCTCAGTGAGTGAGACCGTGACTGACACCGTGACTGATACAGTGACTGTGACATTGTAAGAGCAATACCGTTCTTCGTTGCTGTGACAAGCTTTAACTACTGATTTTGACGACGTGGCAAGGCGAAAATATATGAACAAATACAATGGCCGGCATATCAGATTGCTCGTAAGGCGAATGGTCTGTGCGTAAGTGGGGGACAAAAAACTCAGCGGACCACGCTTGTAAGTCGAAATGTTCGTAAAAGAGGGTGTTCGTAAACCGGGGGCCGACTGTCTTCCAAAGCCTTGCCAGCGACAGTCCATTTCACCACAACTTCGGCTGTGGTAGGGATTGTTGCCTACCTCTTCTTATGAACTTGTAATCGGCAGTCCATCCATCAGTGTATTTTTGCCCAACCCTCTGCCCCCTGCGGTGGCCCTGAAGTGCAAATGAAAAAAACAAATACCGAAGCAAAATTAAAAAAAGAAAAACACATTTACAAAAGAGGAAACAAAACAAAGAAAGAAAAACGCGTTTTAAAAGACAAAACAAAACAAAAACAATAGAAAAACACAATTCAAAAAAGACACGCAAAAAAAGAAAAGAAAAAACTTTTTACAAAAGTTGGAGCACATGCAACATTTTCACAAACGCACGCAACATTTCAAGAAACAAAACAAAGAAAGAAAAACGCATTTCAAAAACAAAACGCAAAAAAGAAAAGAAAAACCTTTTTACAAAAGTCGAAACGCACGCAACATTTTGAGAAACAAAACAAAGAAAGAAAAACGCATTTCAAAAGACAAAACAAAACAACAAAAAGAGAAACGCAATTTAAAAACAAAACGCAAAAAAAACAACCTTTTTTACAAAAGTCGAAACACGCGCAACATTTTCACAAACACACGCAACATTTCAAGAAACACTATTATTTAAAGACCAAACCGGAAGTGGTGGGGGCGGGAGGGAATAGTGGACTCACGACTGATTGGACAAGGAGGGGCAACTTGATTGGACGTAAATTGACTTTGTCTTTGAGCAGGAAGTTATTTCACGGGACGTCATCATTTCCTTAAAAAAAAAAAAAAAAAAAAAAGAGCGTCAACACTGATTCTGAAGTGGCCGCTATCAAAGAGTATTTTGAGTCAGGACATACATTAGAAGTGATACCGGATAGGATGAGGACTTATCATGGCATCAAAATAAGTATGCACACAATTTGCGCAAAATTTCTGTTACATTTGACTTTAAGTGTAAACTTTACATAGGCCTGGGCAATATCTTTTTTTTTCCCAGGATTAATCACATTTATTAGTTACAGATGCTTTAAAAAATAATTAAATTGATAGTTTCCTACCACGTTGCTACGGCACGTTTTCCCCTCATGAGCTTCCCTAGCTTCTGCTTGTTATTAGTATTACCGTAATTCTTTCACACTCACACCGAACAGAAGGCAAGCACAAGATGGCTACAGCTAAAGAAAGCAAAACATTTGTTCCTAAGACAGGAGTTGTATCGATAATGGTTTGAATTTGTGGTGACAGACATGGAACAAGTAACCCCACGCTGGAACAAAGGAAGCAGCACAACAAACTTATTTCAGCAACTAAGACATGGGCACTAACCGATATATGTAAATTGTCAAGCGTTGCAAGGGGAACAAGACTATCATTTCAACCTACAAACTCCAGCTAAAAAGCAGCTTACTGTGGAGGAGACATCTACACAAGGAAGCACGTATAAGAAAGGGACACGTTGCGATGGAGAGCAATCACTGAAGCAATTGCATTGCACATCGCTAAAGATCTAACAGTAAAAAAGACTGGGGTGGAATTTTTACATGCAGCAGGGCATACCTCAAGCCAGAGGCATTTGAAACCTTGTCTTGATTGCCCAAAATACATCTTTAAAAAAGATAATGGGAAGGGAGCAACACACACCTCAGGTCTTACGTAGAATAGAATAGAATAACAGTGCTCATTTTACCTCTGAAAACTGTTTTGTCCCCAGGACCCAAGATGTCAAGTTTTGTTGAACAAAAGAATTGATGGATGATGATTAATTTTCATGTCAAAAAAAAAGTACGTCCAAGGGACGCACGTTGATTTGAAAGTATGTGTGTATGTCAAAACTGATGCATCTGTGACGCAGGCAAAATGAAGAACTGGAATAGAATATCTTCATTGTCATTGTCTAGCTGCTATACAACTAAATGGGCAGCACCTTATCTGAATCGTTTTATTTGCATCCTAAGTTGCAATGTTTATGGTTATATCAATCTCATACAATGTACTACTATGCTACACTTGTTTTACAGACATTTCATTCAAGGCAGACATTTTGCACTTTTGAATTCTAAGAGGGATTTATGTCTGTTTTATGACATGCCCAGACATGACGCTTATATTAAATTGACATTTGTAACTTAGCGTACAATCTTTTTAAGCGTGCCTGCTCTTCATGGACTTCATAAAACTTTGTTGACAAATAATTAGAAATTATTACTACTTATTTTAAGTTTTTTGCACATAGAATGATAAGTTTTAATTGCTGATGTGGGTTTATTGATGTTTAAATGCTCAGAAAACTACCCTGCATAGTCCAGTAAGGCGTACGTGTGCGTATGAGGGGTCCAGTAACTAAAGGCATAAGAGTGAAATGCACGGACCGGCACTGTGTCTGTTAAATGCAAGTTTAAAATAAAAGCAAAACTTGTTTTGAGTCTTCTTTCATTTTTGCGCCTTTTCTTTTAAAATATAGGAGGGGGGGATTGGAAATTGAATTTTTGTGAAAAAAAAAAACCTGACATTTTAATTTAAACTTTATTTCTCGGCCCTAACTAAACATGTCTCTATTAAGACAGTGACATTTAACATATCCAAAGAATTGGTTCTCTCAAAATTTCAAGTGGACACCCCATATTTTTTTGACCTATAGTAGTTTTTTTGTTGTTGTTGTTGTTTTTTTTTTAAGAAAAGGGAATATTTTCCCAGTTTCACAATTGTTTTGTAATGTGTTGTGGCTAGGAGCTACAGCGCACATAGTATCTTTGTAGGGGCTTCATCAAAGCACTTATATCCACTTAAAAATTTTCAGCTGTTGTACATTTGAACGTGCTGATGAGCTCATTGTGATTCCTGTTTCTGCATATTTTGAAGGATCTCCTGGTGCCTGTATTTGAAAACGGATTCCTTCTGCAGGATTATTCCCTAGAAGAAATACGTAAAAATGCCAGATTGCGGGATGAAGACGTGACGCTTACCACACATAACCATAAAGAGGAGCTCTTGCACAACCACATCATCAATGGGATACATTAGATCACTTTCTAATCCTGTTGAGGCTGACTGGTGTTTAATATGCCTGGCGTTCCTAAAACCTCTTCAACGAATATGCAAGATTTCTCTCTCTCTCTCTTTTTTTTAATGCACACAGACACAAACATCTTCATATTTAAAATGAAACAAAGTAATCATAAGCACAAGCAATCCACTGATTATTATTATTATTGGCGGATCAACTCCATTCACAATTATTCTGGGCCAGCCCTGTTGTGGGCTTGATGACAAGAACTGAAGTAAAGGGGCAGCAATGTTTGTGAGCTTGTTGGTTTTTGTCCACTCACGGGTTCATTTTAAGATTTTTTTTTTTTTAATGCCCCCCCCCCCAGTTTTGCTAGTTACAATTTTTATAGTTCATGCTCTAAATCTATAGTCTTCCAATTGTTTTTTGATAGAGCAAGTACCAAAAACAGTACCGACTTTATTTTAAGATATTGGGTACTCAAGGGGCCTGCCAACACAATCCACGATATTTAAGAAAAAAAAAAAATCTGTCATAGAGTAAGTCCTTCTTTGCAGTAGTTGATGTTACACTGCGGCAAATCATCATCGGAGTCAGAGGGAGGTCTTTCACATTTTTTTTCATTGTGTAAAATGAACTCTTTTTCAGCTTGACTTTCTTTCTCACATTATAGACTAATGTTTAAAGCAGTACTTTAGACCAAAATAATACTAAAATAGTCTCATGAAAAACTATAAACTGAAGTGGTGCTTCTTGGGTTGATTGGCATAGTGTTGACCCTATCTTTTGGCAGTTTATACATAATTGACATCAACATAATGCATCAAGTATCCAAAATAAAACACAACCTCAGTTTACATATAGTGAATCTGGACATGAGTGCTCAGGAATGCCAAAAAAAAAAAAAAAAAGAATTAGAAATTGCATTGTAATCATCGGGATAACATTACGTGTCGGGATGTCTGTCATATGTCTGTCAGCTCGCCACTTCTCTTTTTGCTTACGGAAATACAATTATACTGCATCGGATGTTTGCCTGCTATATTGCTGCAATCGGTAAGCAGCCAATGTGGCATTTGAAGTACCAGAAAGCAGTGGAGAAACGTGTTCAGTTGAGTAAATAACTGGATTGGTTCAATTCACTACTTGTCATTCACAGCTATTGCACATGTGACTTTACAGGAGATTCATTTGCAGTTGCTCCCTTTCTTAGTCTGGTTTCAGGTTTATTACTGATAAGATTCTGGGATGTGTTTCCACTGCATGGCTGTCTCTCTTTCGAGTAACCAATGAATGCAGACCATCTTTCTCTAGTTCAGAGGTGTCAAACTCATTTTTGTCGCGGGCCATTTTGTAGCGAGAACTTCCTTCATTGGGCAGAAAAGTTGAGGAAACCAAGTCGATTTTAAATTGTCTCATAGTATTATTACTGTACACAGCAAATAGATGGCTTAGTTGTTTTGAAATCTGAAGTAAAACAGTCTAGTTTGTTCATTTATTGTTTACATTACTGTAACAGAACAAACCAAAAAAATCTCAACTTTATTTTTCATTATACACGACAAGCTAAAGTTTTGGAACAGGGTAATGGAAACTTACATGATTTGCTTTCGCAGGCCGGATTTGGCCCCCGGGCCTTGAGTGTGATACCTGTGCTCTTGGCCAGGAAATGCAAGATTGGCGTTTTTTAATTCTCTAATTAAATACTTTTTTTTGTTTTTTAGTAAATTCAAATTAGCAATACTTGTTTTACTTTTAGTGTATGTGATAGATGAAATTTAGACAAATATGAATGAAACTTTCTATAATCTATAGTTTTTGGGAAGGCAGTTATAAATGAGAACCAACATCCACCCTTTGAGTGTCATGTGAAGCATGATAATGCCATCCAGTGGACATGATTGCTAGTTGCACTCTTGTCCCCTGCATTCTCTCAGATGTGGGATAACAAACATGATGGTGTGTTATAGTCTAGGAACAAACTCCTTAGCTGGCTTTGTTTTCATGTTACACATATATTACTGTGTTGTGTTTCAATTGCAGTGTAACTGTAGAACGACAGACATGGTTTTAACTTTAAGTGTAAATAATAAAACAGAAAAAAATAATTGAGTGCAGACAGAGGTAAAAGAGTGAAGCGTCAAATGTCGCGTTCTAGTAGTGGCGGAAGGTTGGGCAAAACGACAGACGGAGTGACGATTACAATTTCGTCTGTCTTGAAAAAAATGATAGACTGACGCTAATGAATAGGGGGCGGGGCCCTGACGAATGTCGGACCGTCAAAGAAATGTAAGTTGCCCACCTCTGTGTTTACCTCATCATTATCAGATACATTTTCTCGGCACAAATGAAAACATCTTGATTGGTGTAATTAGATATTGCGTATGGATGTTTCTACATATGTAAGTATTCGCTGCTCTTTACTTTGGACGAAACCTATTTATTTGATCGCTATTTTGGCACTTTGGTGTCAGCTGACTTCATTTTCATTTCTTCGGGAATTGTCTTAAGTTGTTTGTGGTTGGAGAATGTCATGTCTATTTGGGAAAAGAAGTTTTCAATTGATGTTCATAGAATGTTTGGTCTGGTGATACATCAGCTGTCTTTTAAGCCATGTTTCTACAAAGAGTTCAGGCTACCCCAGACCAGTAAAGCCTGAGCTTACTTACCGCCATCAATTGTAAGTTAACTGTCAGGAGCAACAGCATCCGTTTTTCCTTCCCAAGGTACCACTTTTTGTGATGTTCGATACAGGTTTTACCTTTGAGCCCCTAGGTACAGATGTTTATGGTTCGAAAAAATGGCATTTTCAATATGGGAAAAAAATATGACCAATAAAACCTTTAACCAGACCAGTTAACTCCGCTTTGTTGAAAGAGCAAACAAAAACCGATGTATCTTACCCAGTGGTAGGGGTAAGATTCTTACCCTGAGTCATCATACGCCTTTGCAAGGCTTAGGCAGATAGCCAGGTGCTAAGGGCGCCGGACGATAGAAGGTGCCAAACAAATAGTAAAATTCACCCTCAATATAAACATTCTGATTATTTCTAGAGTAATAACTCAAAACATCAATTCAAAGGAATCCAAATTTGAAATTATTGCAATCAAATAAAAGGAACAAAGTAAATCATTCAAAGATAGTTTTTTTTTGTTTGTTTGTTTTTAGGGGGTTTTAAACATTGGATTGCGCAAAAAGGTTTATTGGCTCTCACCTTGGCTCACAATGTCTTACTGTCTTCTCAGAGAATACATGATTCCTGACTGTCACGACGAGGCATGGCGACGTGAGGCGGTGGAGGGAAAGGGGCTCAAAACGCAGGAGGACGGAGAGGGTTTGCTCAAACAAAAATGCTCTTTTAATAATAAAACAGGGCAGGAAAAGCAGAAGACAAAAACTTGACAAAGTAGCAAAATAAATGAGGAACGGAATATAACTCACGAGACTAAATGGGACTACGGGGGAAGACTGGAGGACGAGTACAGAGGCACAGGGAACACGAAGTGACAAGGTACAATAATCCGACAAAAGCAACAGAGCAACGGCGGTTTAAATACATGAAGACTAATTACTGAAAACACTACAGCTGGACGGGGACAGGAAGCAGGGGAACCGGATAGGCTAACCCGAGAGGAGCAGAGGCACACGGACAACAGGTGGACAAGATAAAACTAACGAGACTGAGACAAAGGCAGACGCAGGGAAAAACAACACGAATGAATGACGAAATGAATCAGGAACTACTGAAACTAAATCCAAAAACCCCAGACAGAACGTGACACTGACCTTGTAAAGGCGGAGAATGAGTACAGTATTCCATTTTGTGCTGCGCCTTCTGGTGTAAAACATAGTTGCACCGGGACAAATGACCCGTGTGACGTTTGGCCCGTTCTACTTCATATTACAAATTTAATTGCACTGCCGATGCACTGCTGGCGTTTAAATGTGTGAATAGTTTCTCATAATGTTGCCGTGGTTGAGTTAAATAACAGATTGCTGGATTGCAGCCAATGGCTGGATTGCCAGCCAATGGCAGATTACAAAATGTTCTTATTTTGTTGATAAACCAATCAAAGAAACAAAAGACATTCTTCCTTCAGCTTTGTGAAATACAGTAGACTATACTCATCAGATTCAGGTAATTTGGATAAGGTTCCACTTTGTTGCCTTTAAAGACTTTTTTTTTTCTTCTTCTCACAGTATCTCCGGGTCATGGTCCAGCTCCACTGTGAAGAGGCCTCTGTTGAATTGTGAAGCATTTGGCTTAACATGAGTTGATAATATTGGCTGACTACTCTTATCATCAGTAAATAGAAGGGAACCAGTTCCATTTGCAGTCATATGTGCACGCCCACTTGGCCATGGAACTCCTGAACAGCCAACTTTTGAAATGTACATGACATAAGCATGTACATGAAGGTGGGGTTGTCGAACTCATTTAAGCTTGCGGGCATGGAGAAAAATCTATTTCCAAGTGGGCTATATCAATGAAATCATCGTACTGTATATATTTATATACCTTTAAATCAACAACCTCATATGTAATATTCTTTTTTAATGTGGCGACCCGTCACAGACAGGGGCATGTTCCAATAATTATGAGAAATTTATTTGAATAAAATAATGTGGTGGTTGGTAACACAATTCCACAAGGACTGGAGCTTACCAGTCTGGTGCACTGAAGAGGGAGGAAGGGGGCCTCAAGGAGCAAAACGGGACACCCAAGTGACACACATAAAAACAGACACTCTGGTGAATGCTCAACCACGTTCCCAACGAATGAACTCCTTGAACTGCGTTGACGCAGCAAAACCCGCCAAACTGTTTATACGGAAGCGCGTCTGTAAACACGACGCAACCGCTGAAACGGTCCAAATCACACGATTGCTTTACTGTCTTGTGAGTGTGTTATCACTTCCATCATTCCAATAGTCCACATATTGCAGATATTTTTTTCCCCAAAATTCCATATTTTTCGAAGTAATTCAACATTCATTTTCAATGGGGAAACTTTCCCATTCGTTGTCAATTGGAATCGTATCTATTATATTTCCAATGGGAGACTCTTCCATTCGTTCTCAATTGAAATTGTATTTGTGGCATAGCAAAAGGCTTGTTGATAAGGTGGTTAAAGTACCGAACCAATGCGTAAACAGTCCGTGGTTCGATTCCTGGCTGGTTTGGCACTCAGAAAACTAATTGTTTTTCTATTTTGGTACTTCCAATTTTATATTACTCTACATATTCACGAGAGGACTGAATGTATTTCTTTTTATTCCAAATATTTATCCTTTTTCCACAAATCCTTATTTTCTATTCCAAAAAGTCCCGTTGATTTACTTTGGGCGAATTGACATTTAACTATAAACATTTACCTAAAACCAGTTTATTAAATTGGACATAAACTCATTCATTACATTTAATACTTCATAATAATCTGTCATAATTTCTAATTTATTTGGTATAGAGACACCCCTGGTACTGTATACACTAGGTCAGTTCAGTTTGTGAAGTGGGTTGCCTGTAGGAATTTTTAACGTCCAGCAGGTGTCAGTATTTGATGACACAATATCAACACAGTGTTAAGACGATGTGTCAATGTGCAGACACGCTCCATAACGCATCGTCAACCCATCGCTAGAGGAGCGCAGCCGTTTCCTGGCTGAAAGTGGCCTACTGACAGCCAAGGAGTGCGTAACTAACCGAGGCGCATTTCTTCTGGCGGCTAAAACGGCCAGCCGCATCCAAGCTGCCCCGGAAGAGGGCGTACCTAGGCTTCGTGGCGCCTGCAGGAGTGACACAGGTACCTCCTTTTTATAAAAAAGGCCCTAATTACTGGACTGGGTACCATTGCTACACCAGCAGGGAAGTTGGGAACTTTACCCCTCCCGCTACATAATACTGTCCAAAACAGTACAAGAACAACATCACTATTAATCATAAAACACTGACATTACTCATAGTCGTTAAACATTTCAACATTTTCATTTATTGGAAAAAAATCGGCCCTATTTTTTTTTCTTACATGACAAAATCATCGCGCGGGCCGGATTAAACCCTATGTTTGACACCTCTGCATTAGTGGATAAAAGTATATAATTTGGGGTATGGTATTAAATTTGCAAACCATATTCAAACCTTGCATAAATCCCAAAGGATATTTGTTTTGGAAGCTCACTTGCTTTGGTTGAAACTCGGCACAAACATTTATTCTTTGATTTTTCTCTTGGTTTTGTTTTGTCTTTGCGCTGCTGCCTTCACAGCTGATTGGTTGTCTGTTGCCGTGGAGAAGTCAGGGACCGTTGGTGGGGGCGACGTGGGAGTTTAAAAAAAAATCTGGGTTTGCATTATGCCCTCACTGGATAAAATCCTCGCGCCAACCAAAGTTCACAATGCTATCATTCCACGTCGGAGCGAAAATGACGCTGATCCATCCTCAGTAAGTCTGTCCTCATCGGCCTGAATGATGGAGATTCACGTGGACATGCCCTGCGGCCGTCTCATTCCGCTTTTACTCCCACTCTGCTTTTTGAGTCTACACGGTGCAGCCATCGACACAGGTTAGTTAGACATGAACGCCTAAAAGTACGAGGAACTCGTGCGTGCAATCTTAGACCCCATCGGGCTGATTACAGTCTTTGTTATCTATAACTAAATTGTAACCCATACCATCATTAACCCTCCAGGCAGGCGTTGCGAATTTGCAACAATAATAGGAGAGTCCCCTAGGTATTTCCACAATATTGTTTAGGGCAATTTTTTTTTGTGTTTTTTTTTCAGAAAACATTACAAACCACAAAATATTTACCATACTTACTTGTAATTTAATTAATAATTGAAGGGGTAGAATCGGGTGGAGCCCATTTTACCAGAGGTGGC
Organism: Hippichthys cyanospilos; assembly: GCF_059441005.1. Classification (NCBI taxonomy): domain Eukaryota; kingdom Metazoa; phylum Chordata; class Actinopteri; order Syngnathiformes; family Syngnathidae; genus Hippichthys; species Hippichthys cyanospilos. The sequence continues at coordinate 2,021,466 of NC_142377.1, forward strand.
CACTGGCCAGCTTTTAAGGCAAAAAATAATAATAATAATAAATAATAATAATAAAACATCATTCAGGCTATTTTAAGCGGGTGCCGCTTTGGAAGGCATATTCGTCTTGTTCCTGTCAAACATAATACTGATAAAACATTAAAAAAAAAAAGAAACATACTTTTTTTTTGCATTTGTGTAAGCATTATTGCATCGAAGATTTGTTCTGAAGCCATTAATTAAAACACATTCCTTAAATGTGATTTTATTTAAACAGCATTATCAAACACATTTATTAAAGATGTATTTGAAGAGTTGAAAGCAGTTTCATTAAATATTGGTATTACTACAATGGAGCATTATAAATGTAGGTCTTTTAATCTTCGATTCTATTGGTTGGACTCAAAAGTTAATGGGTCTTTTTTATACTCCAGTTTGAGTTTTGAAACTATTTTGTAAAGAACAACGCAAGGCAGCAAAGCAGGAAAGTGCAAAATAACATACATACAGTCATCAATTCCAGAATGCTTTATGGATTTGTAATGTTCATCCACATGGTGAGGGGCTGTTGGACATCATTCAGGATGAGCCAACAATAATAAAATGCTCCCAGTCACTCAACTGAAATGCTCTTAAAAACACAAATTCAAGATTCGAGAATTTTATTGTCATATGCATAGTAATTACACATAATTAAGTTCTCATTCTGTTCATTTTCCCGAGCAGACTACATTCCATAATCAAGTGAAGAAAGTAGGCAATAAAAAAGATGAAATTGTTACATTATTTTATGATTTTGTCTGAAAGCAATTTGCAAAAGTATAGAGAGCTGATTTGATTGTATGAGGGCAATTTAATTTTGCGTATCAGACATTTACTAGTGTGTTTGAGAGCATTATGTGATTGTCTATGAGCTACATATTTTCTTAGTGTTTTACTCGCGTTTATAAGAGCATTTAAGTCGTGTTTATGATTGTTTTAGTAGTGTGCATGAGAATGGTCTACTACTTTAATCGCAGGGATAGGAACTCCAGTTCCTAGGGAGCTGTATCCTGCCTGTTTTTAACAAGTCCCTTTTCTGGCAAAGCAGATTCAATTGATCAGCTCATTGGCAAAGTTCTGTCGAAGTCTACTTATGATCCTGGTTGTTTGAATCAGCTGCGTTGAAAGAGGGAGCCATAAAAACAATCAAAATGTGGCACTAGTGTGAACGAGAGTGTTTAACATCTGGGTGTCCAGGGATTTTCCACTAACCTGGCTTTATTATCACCCAATTTGGGCTGATTTTGAAAGGGTCAGAACATCATTATATAAAAAAAAATAATATATATATATATACAGTCGGCCCCCGGCTTACGAGCACCCTGATTTACGAACAATTCGCCTTACGAGCATGGATCAGGGAGATTTTTGTCCTCCGCTTACGAACAAACCTCTCAACCTCTCGCCTTACGAGCAATTCGATATGCCGGCCATTGATTATGTAGTAATGTCCTCGTTTAATTGCGTCAATAAAATCAACAATAGCAACATCATTAATCATCAGTAGATACTTGTGACAGTAACGTGAACGCTATTGGTCTTACAACGTCACACTGACTGTCTCACTCACGGTGTCTAAATATATTACCATTTAAGTGTAGTGTTTGTACAGCTAAAGGGAAAAACAGCTGACATGAAATTAAATGTGCCGATTGCAGGACAAAGAATTGTCATTGGTTTAAATGTGTGTTTTTTTTTAAATTAATTGTCAATACATTCCAACCGTTTAAAAAAAAAGTGCGAATAATTATCAGTCAGTCACGGAGATGCGAATATGCTATTGGTCGATTAAGGTCACCCGGTCTCACTCACGGAGATGCTATTGGCCGGCGTCACACGTCAATCACAGAAATGCCGATATGCTATTGGCCGAACGCCTTTACTAGCTTGACGGGACAGGATGGAAGGAAGGAGGGAAAATTAGTGAAAAACGGAATGTTGTGAAGACTTTGCAAACTTTATCTGTTAGACATAGCTTCTAAAATTACTAGCAGCGGTAAAGAAAGAAATAAGAGGATGATGTTTTAGTATCTGCGTGATTTGCACCCTGACTGAAAAAGTTACTGTAACACTGTAAGACCAATAGCATATCTATTACCGTGTTAACTTTGAGCGTTGGACTCTGCCCCCCTCTGCTTACACCCAGCTCAAGTCTCGTCGTGTCAAAGGTAAAAGCTATGTATCCATTACATTAATTATATAATGCAAGTGTACAGCAGATTATGTCACTCAATTTTAATATATGTATACAGTGTGTCGTTTTTACCTAAGGCTTCGGCGCGCGTTGCACGCATTCACGAATTAACATGGGTTTGGATTGCCCGCTATACGAGCAATTCGAGATACGAGCGTAGCCGCTGAACGGATTAAGTTCGTAACCCGGGGGCCCACTGTATATATATATATATATATATATATATATATATATATATATATATATATATATATATATATATATATATATATATATATATATTTTTTTTTTTTTTTTTTTTTTTTTTTTTTTTTTGTGTGTGTGTATTCTTTTCCTTTGCCTGAGATGGGTCAAACTTCCCCCCAGGAGTTAAGTTGTTTTTCATCTCTACAAATTAGAGCATTAAACTGATGTGGACGAGAACATTTACGGGGCTTGAGGGTGGGGTGGGGGGTTATGAGAAAAAAAAATCTGTAGCGTTAATAAGAGTGTTGCAACGCCCTAATGGTCCCTTATACACATTGGAGGGCATTTAGTCTTTGGCAAACAACAAGCCTACATCATTTCGCTTGTGCGTGAGCATGTGAATGTTTGCACACATGCACTTGTGTCCATCTGTGTGTGTGTGTGTGTGTGTGTGTGTGTGTGTGAAATGGCAAAATGGATGCACAACATGCCTATACTGCTACACCACTGAAACAATGTCATGTCTTACTTCTTCCCTCCCCGGCTTGACACTCACATTTGAAAATGGTTGTCATTTATGACAATATTGTTTCAAAATAGGTCAGATTGTGATTTTCTCTGGCATCCGCTGACGAGAGGGGATGAACGTTTCCCACCAACAGGGGCTCCCGGGCTTTGAGACATTCCTGGAGGTCATTGGAGGAGGATCTTACGGTCTCCCATGGAAACAGAGCTAATAAACTCCACGGGTGATTGTAAATTCACTCATTATTTGGCCTAGGGTGATGGGTGGCTCAGATAGGGCTGCCAAAGCCGGACCTGCCCACCCATCTGTCCTGGTCCGGCCCATGAAATAAGAACACTGCTGGTTTACAAGGTTGTTTGATGACTTAGGCAAGTTTCTCTACTGTTATTTTGCCAATTTTTCAAACGATCAATTTAAGTTCATTGAGGCTGATGAAGAAATACAAATCCACCAAATATCAACGATGATTACAGATTTTTCTAATTACATAAGGTAACCAACCCTCGTCGTCAAAGTATTCATGATGAATGTCACAGTTCAATTAACAGTGTGTTATGTGTTTAACCCATGGGGGCTTGTCAAAAAATGTCACTGCTTTTGAGGTGCCATAACAAAACAATTTATGAATATATTTTTACTTTCAACCACTCAAAATGCTCATTGGCATCAGACCTATTCATAAATATCTAGTTAAAAAAAATATCAACGGATAACCCCTTTATGGACAATAATAGCATAAATATCCTAATAGCAAAACTAACGATGTGGTACATATTTATATAAAAGAAACATATTTGTGTATCATTTCATATGACATAGAGCATTGAATATGTCAATAAGTCATAGCAACATAAGCAACATTGTTTATGCATGCCCAGTTTTTGACAAGGGCAGTTTATCTCAACACGACACATCACCACCATGTTTGGACAAAAAATGGCTCTGCTTTTGAGGTGTCATAAGAAAGGCATTTATGAAGATCTATTTTTAATTTCAACTGCTCAAAATATTCAGTGGCATCAGACCTATCTATACATATCTAGATTTAAAAGAACAACAAAAATCGCATAGCCCCTTTATGGACAATACAAGTATAATTATGCTAATAGAAAAACAAATTATGTGGTACGTGTTTAATAAAAACTAAATATTTTTGGATCATTTCATATGACATAGACCATTGAATATGTCAATAAGTCATAGCAACAGAATTTGTTTATGTATGCCCAGTTTTTGACAAAGGCAGTTTATCAGTCAACACAACACATCACCATCATGTTTGGACAAAAATGGCTCCGCTTTTGAGGTGTCATAACAAAGACACAATTATGCTAATAGAAAAATGAGATATCCTGTATATATACATAAATAAAATATGTTCAGATCATTTCACATGACATAGAGCATTGAATATGTCAATAAATCATAACAACAGAATTTGTTTATGCATGCCCAGTTTTTGACAAAGTCAGTTTATCACTACAGTACAACACATCACCATGTATGGACAAAAAATTGAGGTGTCATAACAAAGGCACATATTATTATTATCATTTAAAGAAAAAAAAAAACATATAGCATTTATGGACAATAATAGCAGAATAATGCTAATAGCAAAACTAACTATGTTGTATATATTAAAAATTGGTATATAATATACATGTATACAATCAGAAAACATCATGAATAAAACATAAAGAAAGGATTTATTTCCAGGATTGTTTCCATATAAATCATCTTCTTACTTCTCTCTTTAGCATCACTAGCAATCTTGGGACCCTTGGCTCACCCTTTGAACTAAGTAGTAAAAATGTACTATAAAGTTAAACTATAAACTATCAAGTTCTTTTTTTTTAACTAAGTAGTAAAAATGTACTATACTAAGTTAAACTATAAATTATCAAGTTTGACCAACAGTAGAGGGCCCATTGAAGGGGTTTATTCATACAGTGTTTATGAGAAATGCATGATACAACAACACGTTTACATTTCAGTAGGTATTCTCTAGTAACGAATCCTATTTCCATTGTGCAATCTTTCCATATAGCACTATTTCCTTATGTGGGAAACAGTGGTACATGTCCTGCGTGAACGTTCAAGTGTGTTAACAAAATTCAGTACATGTGTAACACGAGCAATAATACGCAAAAATATTTTGTCCAAAACTACAATATTTCGAACATGTACTGTATGAACTGGAAAATGCAAAAACATGGTCCAAAAGATGTACTGTTTGTGTTGTACACTGTACTTCATTTTTAATGTTGAGTTTAGACCATCTTGGGGAAAAATGATTGTATTTTGAATTGTTGTGTTGGCTTCATTTCTTGCTTCATGAAAATGTTTGCCTGCACACCATACAGTTGTATTGCTAATTGCAAGTGTCCCGTTGAATATATGCTGATTCATGTGCGTCGAGCCAGAAGCTATTTCCTCTGATAAGGTAAATTGCCAGAATCTAAGCAAGAATTATTCCTTTCTTTTTCAAGATCCAGATACCGGAAGTTCCGTTGCGGGGAGTCAATTGTTAATGTAATATATATAATTGTAGAAAATTTAATCCATATGGGTATTTTTTCGGGTTCAGGAATTTCTGTTCGACAGAGGTCCGTAGTTGGGAATACTTACCATATATGGAAAATGTCTATTCATAATGGGCGTCAATGGGACAAAATGTATTTAAATCACATTCCAGATTATCATCTTCTGAGCGCAAATCTGAAACAGTTAGAGACTAGATCTTGGTGCCCTTTTGAATTTTTGCCTCTTTTGACACATCTGTCGTGTTTTCAATGCTTTATCTTCGATAAAACGCAAAATAGTTGTCAAAAAATATCACCAAAAAAAAAAAATACAAGGGTTAAGTAAATGAAAAGGGGTGTGATGGGCCGACCGTACATCTGACATTATATCTAACCGGACGATTGCAATGACGATGAAAATTGTACTTCCAACATTTTTAATTCAAAGTTTATTTTGGGCATTCTTGTCATTCTTCAGTCCATTGGCAAAATGAGCATCCATCGGTGACGGACACTCCGTCAGTGCTGACGAAGTGCTCAACTCAACATAATAAATGGAAACGGTCATAAGTCGCACATTCATTTGAGCATTTCTCTAAATTTGCATAAAAAAACAGGGTAGAAAATCTCTCTCTCCCAATCTCTCGCTCTCTTTCCAGGGATATGGTCATGGGGCCCTAAACAGTTGCTAGTTTGCTTATGTTGTGGGCCGGCTTTGACCAAACGACATGATAATTGCCCCTGCCCAAGGACGAGTTGTGCTCCTCAGTTATACAGACCCTGATGCCCCATTCAATGTTGCCTGCTGCATTGCAGTTCTCTTTGTAATTGTAATGAATTGATTTTATTTGTGGTGTGCTTGTCTCATCAGTGAATGTGGTGGACTTCTGCGGTCAGACAATCCGGGGTGATGGCATGATCATCAATTCCCATCAAGAATCTAAAAAGTACTACTTTGTAACAATGGGAACTGACTGCCACCTCACCATGCAGGCCAGCTCCCCAAAGGACAAGGTGCAGTTCCACTTTCGTTTTTTCCTTGTTTACAGTTTGTTACGAGTTGCCCCTTTGAGCCCTGCCCCTCTGTTACCTGAGTCTCCACGTGGCTCTGCTCCCCTCAATCCCAAACTGGAACCCTCTTCTAGGGAAAGCGCAGGGGATCCCTGTCATGCAGGCTCATTCGTTCAGTTTTATGATGGACGGGACCGGAACTTTCCTCCTCTTGGTCCCCCTCTTTGCGGGAAGAGTCCACCACGGCCAGTTCTTTCGACAGGAAACTCCCTGACGCTGCGACTTGTCACCCGAGGGACTCAGCCAAGAGTAGACTTCGTTGGTGACTTCACTTCATTCAGACTTGGTAAACATACACACACACACACACACACACACACACACACACACACACACAAACACACACACACACGCACACACACGCATACACACCTGCATTCCACGGTGGGACTTGATGCCCCAAAAGGGTATAAGAACTGGATGTGGAAGGTGACACGTTGCCATTTTCTGCTCCGACCTGTGGCAGGACTGGCCCGAGGCCTCGTGTACTTTCCCACTCTGTCTGGATTAAATATGTTGTTTCACTATGTTGTGGTATGTGCGATCTTTCAACAAAAATGAACATGCCAGGAACAAGTTTATGGCGAGAAGCTTTTCTAGATTCCTTCTTAACATAGTCAAAAACTCATTGCTGTACATACACCATTTGTGTCCACTTTTTGAATGAAATGCCATTTGTTTACAGCATGGTCTATGCAATCCTTTCGTGAATCTGGCCCGAAGTCTACATACTGTATACTGCACTCTGTCTGGTAACAGTCGACACCCAATGAGGAGAATGCTAGAGAAGAGTACACACTTTGATAGTGAAACCAGAAAAACCATAAAACTTCTTGAATTATTCCAATGCTTCAGAGTTGTTCTATCAATCGACTACCCTTGGACACTAAAACTCTTGATTAACCACAAAGCATTCGCCAAGATGCATGAACTGATGCCCGTTTACATGGTAATTGCGTTTATACAGATTAGAGCTCCGTGGACACGAGTCAGTGTTTAAAATGATATTTGATTCTTTATCATATGTATGCACAGTGGTTCAACTGGGAATTGACATATGCACTTAACATTTCTATGCATTTATTCGTGAATGTGGACCATTCTCTTTGATACGGCCGTTGATACACTTTCTTTTTTTGCAGGATTCAACCAATCATTGTGCAGCAGTGAGCCTTACTTCACTTGCAGGAATGGGAAGTGCATCCCACTCAGTCTTGTGTGCGATGATCAGGGCATTGACAACTGTGGGGATGGAAGTGACCTGGAAGAAAATTTGACGACAGGCTGCAAAGGTCAGTGAGATAATAAGTTGGTACCAGGCCTTTTGCTCAGGGCGATACTGCAGCAATGCATTGTTTTGAGAACGCGCTGCAGTTTTATTCCAAGTCGGATGGTCGCTTCTGCTCGTATTGGCTAGGATATATATTTAGAGCCAATTCTGGGAGCTGTCTCTATTTTGTGGAAAGTGACAACATGGCAGTAGTGGCGGACGCATACAAATAAAGTCTCTGGTATTTTGTTATTTTGTTCTTTATTTACATGGTGTTGTGTGCATATTGACGACATGGCCACTTGTACCAAAGAGGGATTTATCACCATGTACTTCATTCAGGTGAGAGTGATCAGCATCCAGGCGTTGAGGATGACCCAAATTCCAGCATACTTCCATAGAAAACAGTGACACCATTCTCCCGAGTCCGAGAAACACCCATTAAAGATAAAAGGTGTAATATAGGCTTCCTTAGTACTTTTTTACATAAGTGTTGTGTATTGTGGTACTGGTATGAATGTTATTACTCAAAATGCATTTTCTTGTGGTTGTAGTGATTTCACTTAATTTTCTACAATCATATCTAAAAGCACCTTCTTTCACCAATTTAATGTTGGTTTCTTTAAACACGTTTTTGGGGTTGGGGACAAATTTTGAGTGGAAAGAGCAAAATGTTCATTAATTGGCCGTCTTTTTAAATCCACCATATTAAAAGACATTCATTCTGAAAGAAAAAGACATTTTAAAGCAGTACTATTTTATGCTCTAGAGCAGTGGTTCTCAGCTTTTTTCAGTGATGTACCCCCCTGTGAAAGACTTAAAACATGCCACCAGTGTCTGATTTAGAAACTTTAAAATAACTAACTTAAAACTTGAGAACCTTTTTAAACGTCAGTTGTATTGGTACACAAAACAATAATCACCATAAAGTGTCCTCTTTTGGACCATAGAAGAGATCTGTTATCAAAAAGAGATAACTTTATTAATAAATGTGTCCGCAAAAAATAATCAACAAGAGGTGGCAGGTAACAAGTTGGTCGAACCATTTTAGAGTGGAATTTGAGTTTAAAAAAAAAATGGAATAACCTATTAAACATAAAATTTGTTTTACAAACTTATATTCCAAAAACATTGAATTAGTTCAATGATTTTAAGGTATTTTTGTTTGTCTGTTTGTTTTAGTTAAAATCTAAAGTACCCCCTGGAGTTCCTTCAAAAGTGTTGAATGTTGATCCAGTTCCTGCTGGATGGAAAAAGTCCATCGAAAACACAGACACAGCTTGGCTCTTTTCTAAGCAACTCTCTCCCACTTTTCCAACATCTGGTACTTAAAAAAAGTGACATTCGGGAAAGTCAACTTCAGGATAAAAGTCAGGAAATCGGTTTGTTGGTACAGATGTCCCCTAACCAAAACACTAATGCTCTACTTCAGGGAAGCTGTAACTGTTTTGCCCTGAGGGGGGAGGGACAACGCGACTGCTTCAGAAAATGGTTCGATGGTTTGACGGGCATAGCAAATATAACACAGCTGCAAAACCCAATGGCGATCGCCCATCAGCTCACATTTTGTGGATTTGGGCTTACATCTGTGTGTACAACTTTAATCGTTTTCGAACGTTGTCGTTGTTGCAATGGAAAATGCGAGAAAATGGAGCAGTTTCCCTGTCTGGGAACATTTGTTTTTTTTGCTTCTAGTTAGGTAAGTGTCATTTGTTTATTTGTCAGACATTTGTCAGAAAGTGTACACAAAAAAGGAGACAAGGCAATCTTTCCAGCTCATGCATGAAGGGAGCGAAGAGGAACTGGCCAAGGACAATTCCATTGTGCTCTGCCAGCCTCTCCGACCCCTCTCTTTTATTTGATACAGAGGTCCCTAATACATGAAAGTCATGGCCTTCAAGGGGCAAAATAATGCAAGTCGATGGCCGGAACCTTGCATACTTGTCCTTCTATGTGTAAGCATGTGGGTGAGAAACTAATGCATGTATGATAAAATATTATACATAGCAAGACATTCTGATCAAATATTATGCGTAGCAAGACATCGATAAGAATCACAGCTGCAGGAGCACTCCAGCTGGCAGTCTTGAGCGGCCTTCCTTCTGCTTGAGAAAAAACAATACCAAGACAGTTTTTCTCACAGTCATTCTAACAGCATACATTTTCTTCTTTGCAAGCAGATATATTTTGTAGCAAATTTATAGTCACTATAATAATTAAAATCCTAACCACATTCATTCACACAGCAAAGCATTTTTTCATTGCAAGCATTCATATTTTGTAGCAAATGTATAATCACTATATTTACAATTTTTCTAACTGTAAGCTAACAATCATAAATTATAAGCTATTATAAATAAAATAAGGAATAAATAATTATCCTCATAAAACTTGTTGTATTTTGTTCATATACTATAACCATATAGTTTACCATATTGCAACAGATTTCTCAACCCACTATAGAAGCTAATGAAGGAACATGTGCAAAGGTTCATTGCTTCATGAAGCTTCATTTGGTCATCACTACTTCACAAATAAAGGTACATGGCAGTTGGCCGAGTGGCAGTATGTTGCAAATGTCTAACAAACGTTTCCCAAATTATCGCCAGATGACCAGTGGCCATGTCTTAATAGCTGAAAAGTTCTGTAGCCAGACGACAATTTGGGAAACGGTTGCGACCTTGAACAAACATGCAACATTTGTTGACTTGCAATTGTGTTGGTATCTCCGGATCAGCACTTTCTTGGTTCAGATCTTACATCCTGGGAAGGACGCACAGTGTCTCTTATGATAATGCGATCGCTGAATCTTTCTCCATCTCATGTGGTGTCCCGCAGGGGTCAGTACTTGGTCCCTTACTGTTCAACATCTACATGATTCCTCTTGGCAATATTATATGTAAACATGCTATTAGTTTTCATTGCTATGCTGATGATACCCAACTCTATATGCCCTTAAAAATAACAGATCCGTGCAAGTGCAGTAAACTGAAAGCCTGCCTTGCCGAGATTAATCAATGGATGTCTTCCAATTTTCTGCTTCTCAACCCTAGTAAAACAGAGATGTTAATTATTGGCCATGCTCATCATCAGCACTTGATTAAGAATACCACGCTGAACCTAGAAAACTGTATTATTTCCCAAAGTAGTTCTGCAAAAAATCTCGGCGTGATATTCGACTCCACTCTCTCCTTTCAAACACATATTAATAACATGACAAGAACGGCGTTTTTTCACCTCCGCAATATAGCTAAAATTCGCCCTATTCTTTCTCTTAGCGATGCAGAAACATTAATTCATGCATTTGTTACGTCGCGCCTAGACTATTGCAACATTTTGTTTTCTGGACTTCCCATGTCCTACATTAAAAGTCTGCAGTGTGTACAGAATGCAGCAGCGAGACTATTGACAAGGACGAGAAAGTTTGATCATATTACTCCGATTCTAGCTGACTTGCATTGGCTTCCAATACACGTGAGATGTGATTTTAAGGTGCTGTTAATTACTTATAAAATTCTACACGGTTTAGCTCCTTCCTATCTCGTCGACTTAGTATCACCTTATGTTCCGTCCCGACAACTTCGATCGCAAAATGCCGGTTTGCTATCGACCCCACGGGCTAAAAAGAAGTCTGCGGGATCAAGGGCATTTTCCATTCGCGCGCCAGTACTATGGAATGCCCTACCTATCATGTGGTATCTCGGGATCAGCACTTTCTTGGTTCAGATCTTACATCCTGGGAAGGACGCATAGTGTTTCTTATGGTGATGCGATCTCTGAGTCTTTCTCCGTCTCATGTGGTGTCCCGCAGGGGTCAGTACTTGGTCCCTTACTGTTCAACATCTACATGATTCCTCTCGGCGATATTATACGCAAACATGCTATTAGTTTTCATTGCTATGCTGATGATACCCAACTCTATATGCCCTTAGAAATAACGGATCCGTGCAAGTGCAGTAAACTGGAGGCTTGCCTTGCCGAGATTAAACAATAGATGTCTTCCAATTTTCTGCTTCTCAACCCTAATAAAACTGAGATGTTATTTATTGGCCCTGCTCATCATCAGCACTTGCTTAAGAATACCACGCTGAACCTAGAAAACTGTATTATTTCCCAAAGTAGTTCTGCAAAATATCTCGGCGTGATATTTGACTCAACTCTCTCTTTCTAACACATATTAATAACATGACACCATCACCTCCGTAATATAGCTAAAATTTGCCCTATTCTTTCTCTTAGCAATGCAGAAACAATTCATGCATTTGTTACGTCGCGCCTAGACTATTGCAACGTTTTCTTTTCTGGACTTCCCATGTCCTACATTAAAAGCCTGCAGTCTGTACAGAATGCAGCAGCGCGACTATTGACAAGGACGAGAAATATTCGATCATATTACTCCGATTCTAGCTGACCTGCATTGGCTTTCAATACACGTGAGATGTGATTTTAAGGTACTGTTAATTACTTATAAAATTTTACACGGTTTAGCTCCTTCCTATCTCGTCGACTTAGTATCACCATATGTTCCATCCCGACAACTTCGATCACAAAATGCCGGTTTGCTATCGACCCCACGGGCTAAAAAGAAGTCTGCGGGATCAAGGGCATTTTCCATTCGCGCGCCAGTACTATGGAATGCCCTACTTATGGAAGTTCGCGCAGCCACCTCAGTAGAAATCTTTAAATCCCGACGAAAAACACATTTATATTCAAAAGCATTGTTAATTGAGCCTGTCTGCAGCTTTCTTCTTTTTTCCTTTTTCCTGCCTCTTTCTCCCGGCTCGGAGAGGGGGCTAGCTAGATGGTGAAGGATGATTTGAACGCCTCCATTTGGCCCTGCTCTGATCAACCATCGCGAGTTGAGAGATCGACCATCTGCGGTCCACTGCGGCTAGACTGTGGGAGGGTTCCTGCCTGGTGCCTTTGCCTGCTGTCAAGACATCATTGCACTACATGGGACAATATGTTTTCTGTAATCTATATTGTTTATGTGTATGTCTGTATTTGGTACATGCAGCATCCACTTCAACCTGTGGGCCTGGAAGGGGGCTCCTCCCACCTGTGGTCCCTTCTGGATGTTTCTGATTTTCCCCGAATTGGGGTTTTTGAGTTTTTCCTTCCCCTTCTGGGAGCTTTGACAGGAGATGCTGTTGTGTACCTTACACTGAAAAGATGTCTCTGTACGACTTCTTTTTCGAAAGAGGTCTCCACATGATCTCTTTTCATCTGTGAAGCCCTTTGAGACTTCGGTGATTTAGGGCTATACAAATCAAATTTGATTGATTGATTGATTGAGTGAATTGTTCGCTGCACAGGGCGATAGGGGCGTAACACACTTTTCTTGTCTTCTCTGCCACATCTTCAATCCATTCCTAGGAAAATTCCACTGAATTCCTATGTGATTCTGCTGTTTCATCTTAATGCATTCCACATTTTTGAAACAGGTCCCCCAAGTGACCCTATTGATCTTGGAGGACGTTGCTCCAGCACTGCGATATTCCCCTTGGGCAGAAACTGACAGGTGTTCAGGGTGTTGTTAGTAGGAGCACTGTCATAGCCAAACAGCCACAAGTTTAATGCCAAGAACAAACTCAAACATATGCCGTAAAATGTCTTTGAACATGTGCTGGTTGATCATCCAGCCAAGCGGCAACTGCTCTCTCTCTTGTTCACATTGAAGAATTCTTTTAAGATGTCTTCGACTTTGATTGTCTTTCTTTCTTTGGGTTTGTCAGACTCTTCAATGGAGGCTCTGGCATTTGGGCTGACTCAAATGTCAATGATTCATCACTGGTGATGAATCGACCTATTACTCATCATTGTGCTAAATGCTTAAAGACCTGACACAGAGTGTGAACTGTGTATCATTGGTCCTTGACCTTTGTTGCAAAATGGATCCATCCATCCAGGAGGGGGGAGGGGGCACAAACGATTTTACACTATTGTTTTGAAATTTCCAGTTTTTAAGTAATGGTATTGAAAACAAATGAAACTACATTTTATCAAAGGGGCCCCATCAAGGAAAAGCAACGTTTTGGATCTTTTAACCAGTGGTGTATCGTCAGGGCCAGCAAGGCCTTCTCTTCTGGCCTTATTTAACCTGACACTATCATAATTATAATAAACTATAATAGTTATAATAACTATAATAAAAGTCATTTTCACATTAAATGTATTTATACTAGAAATTATATGTATTTTATGTAAAAATTATTCCCCATATTCTGTTCTTTTTGTGTCATATTATATCCATATGGTTACACTCATACAAGTGCTGCCATTTTAATGTAGAGTTTTTAGCCAATTAGTATTCAGCTAACATGTATCGCCTGGCAGACTTCATACCATGGGAGGCATCAGGCACAATTAGAAGCCCTCTGTGGAATTTGCCATGACGTATTGTGTACGGGCCCATATTTTAGTTAGACAGCTGCAATAGCCAATCGGGTCATAAGATCGCTATCTAGAGGCCTAAAGTGATGTAACTGGACGCTCACTGCAGGAAGGCGGTGCTATATTGGTCCACCATGTTTAATCGTGGAAGTGGTTAAATAAAGTTATTTAAAAAAAAAACAAACATGTTGTTCAACCTGCTAACTATAGCTTTTTTAACCCACAATGGCTGAAGAAGAGCAAAACGGAAATTGGACCGACACGACTTTCAGCATTGGCGTCCAATGTCAATAAAAAAGGATTTATTATTGGAAAGACAAACTCTAAAAGCGAGTCATGAAAGTCTTTCTGAGGAAAAAAAGAAGAATGGATTTTTTACCAAAATAACTTGGGGAAAGCCGTTTTGGGTGAGTTAATATGTTTTTGTCATTTTGTGTCATTCATATTCAATTGTCATGTTTGGTTAATTTTTGTTATTGTGGGGTTTTGTTCACCATTTGTTCAATGGTTGGAATTCATTTTTGAGAGTATGCTGCCGGACAATGAGCAAGCGTTTGTGAATATCATTAAACAAGGTGACTGCATAGTGAACCCTTGACAAAACAAGAGTGAATTGGCTTTAAAATTACGAAAGCTGGCACAATTTCCACAATTGAACCCGATTGCACCCAATGGAAAGGCCATTGCTTCGTTGTATAAAAATGAAGCATGCGCATTGATAAATCATACATTAATGCTTATAAAGACTGACACCTTATAGGTCCAAGGTTATATTAGCTTTTTTCTTTATTGTTTTGTGGCCAGTCTCCCTTCCTCGTCTTTAGAATGACATCAGGTCAAATTCAAGGGGGCACAGCAGCCTTGTGTGGGTATTCAAATTGCAAAAACATAAATTAATTGGTGAAAGGAAGTATATGGCAGTGGAAAGAACAATTTTTAACAACTTTAAAAAGGCAAACTAATGTAAAAGACACAAGGAAAAAAACTATAAAAAGTGGAAATAGTGTGGGTGTTCGAATGGCAAAAACATGACTTAATAGGTAAAAGGAGATTTTTGGCAATGGAAAGAACAATCCTTAACATATGAACGGTTTGAATAGGCCGAGTTGAATGTTTGAGGGGTTTGAATCGGTGAAGAAATGTGAATATTACAAAGATGGAACAGTTTGAATAGACCAAATGATGTAGAAGATACAAGGGAAAAACTGAAAAAAGTGGAAATTGTGTGGGTATCCGAATGGCAAAAACTTCAAGTAATAGGTGAAAGGGAGCGTATGGCAGTTGAAAAATCTTTAACATATAAAGTTGGAACCATTTGAATAGACTACATAATGTAGAAGTCACAAGGGAAAAACTGAAAAATTTGGAAATTGTGTGGGTATGATGGGAATGATCCATAAGGTCCTAAGAATGAGTTAAATGTTGTGAATATGAAATGGGAAAGCTTGAAATATGAAATGTTAAATCTCCCATTGGGAATGAATGGGAAGCCCTCCCATTGGAAATGAATTGTGAATTGTTAAAAGGGTGAACAAATATGGAATTAAGGCAAAATATTGGAAATTATGAATTACTGGAATGCTGAGAATGATCCCTAAGGCAAGATGAATGAGCTAAATATTGAAAATATGAAATGTGAAAGATGTAAATATGAAATGTAAAATCACCCAATGTTAAGTCAATGGAACTTTTCGGGTGGAAAACAGGTAATTGTGGGAAAATGATAAATACTTGGAATGAGGAAAATGGAAGCACACTTCTCACAAATAAGTGGAATAATATGAAACTGGAATGGTTTGAATAAAGTAATTTATCACTAGAAAATGTGCAGTTCCTGAAGAAATTATTTGTGAAGGCGAAAACCCTGAAGGGAGAGGTGTTGAATGGTGGAATAATGTGGAATGTTTGAATGGCTTGAAACTGTGACGGATTCGGAATATAACAAGGCTGGAGGGGTTTGAATAGGCCAAATAATGTGGAATGTTTGAATGGCTTGAATCTGTGAAGGATTCGGAATATAGCAAGGCTGGAGGGGTTTGAATAGGCCAAACAATGTGGAATGTTTGAATGGCTTGAATCTGTGAAGGATTCGGAATATAACAAGGCTGGAAGGGTTTGAATAGGCCAAATAATGTAGAAGATACAAGGGAAAAACAGAAAAAAGTGGAATTGTGGGAAAAATTTGAATTGAGGAAAATGGATACTACCACGGAATGGCGGAAATTGGGGGAATCGATTAAAGTTGGAACGGTGTTAATTGGATGAGTAATGGCAAAGAAAGAAGGTTACAAAGTTTTGGTGAAAACAGTGGGAATTAATGAGGAAGTATGGGTAATAATATTAAAATAGTTATGAATTATTGAAATGTGTGAATATTAGTAATGATGAAAATGTGAAAGGAATGAAATGAATGATGTATCTGTGAAATGGGGAAGCTTCAAATATGAAATGTTAAATATGCCACTGGGAAGAAATGATGAATTATCAGAGCTGAAATATTTGGAATTATGGGAAAATATCATTTATGAATTATTGGAATGATGAAAATGGTCCTTAAGGCAGAATGAATGAGTTAACATCTGTGAGTGTGTCATGGGAAAGCTCAAAATGTGAAATGTTAAATTTCCCATTAGATAAGATTATTGGAATATTGAAGTGAAAAAATGGAATTATGGGAAATATTAAAATGTATTAATTATTGTGATGATGGGATTGGTCCATGAGGAGAAATGAAAGAGTTAAATATTATGAATGTGAAAGGGTAAAGGTTTACAGTTAGAATGTGAAGGAAGGAACTGCAAAATATTAAAGGGTGAAAAATATGGAATTATGGGAAAATATTGGAATGTATGAATTAGTGGAATGATCAGCATGATCCCTAAGGTGAGATGAATGAGCTCCATAGTGAAAATATGAAATGTGAAAACTGTAAATATGAAATGTAAAATCACCCAATGTTAAATCAATGGGATTTTTGGCATGGAAAAATGGGAATTGTGGGAAATCTGTAAATATTTGGAATAAGAAAAATGGAAGCAGTTACTGCACAATTAATTGGAATAATAAGAAATTGGAACAGTGTGAATCGGATGAACGGGGAATGAATTGAAAAGCGTAAAAAAACGGGCAGAATAAAAAAAGAGGAATAACATATGTGTGTAGGCTTTCGCCTTCACACAATTTTGGCAACAACTTGCTGAGTGCAAACCACTGAAAACAAAATGAAGTCTACTTACTGTAGAACCAAGCATATACGACAACAGACCTGTAAGAACACCAATCAGCCTTAAGGTTTTATTGCAGGAATAAAAACAGTACTTAAGGACCAGAATCACTCGAAGTGACTATGGACTTAGCAGTCATAATGTCTTTTTTTTTTTTTTTTGGGCATTTCAAACCCAATTTATTCAAATATTTGCCAAATGGATTTTCCAAAATGGGTCTCAATTGACAGCTAGTACGGTATAATAGAGGCTGAGAAAAGCAGAGGCCTTTGGCACGCAAACATGTGGGAAACAATGTCATCTAAAAGCGTTTAATCGTGAAACCAACTTCAGTGTTATGATCACATCCCACTCTTAATGCAGACAAGTCTACAGCATGCAAACAACACTAGTAGATTAAAACGATCGAAATTCTTCCAAGGTTTTTTTTTTTTCCTTAATCAGACTCCTATAAGCAAAAATTCGTCCAACATGTTTTCTGCCCTGTGCTTCCATGCAGATAAATAAATTCCAGAAGTATGCGTTGTGGAAAATCTGGCCAGCACGGACACCACACGAAGTGGCGTGGTTGCTGAAAAGACGTCATTTTGACCTGTGGAGCCGCGTCAGACGCGCTAGCCCATCAAGCATAAACCAAACTTCGGATGTTCTTGCAGGATTTGCTCGCTTGCTATTTCTTGAAGATGAATGGTGTTTTTAACCTTGCGTTTGTCTTGTACTGGTCAACTTTTTAAATGTTATTATCGCCAGTTTACATCTTAATTAAACATGGCAGCTGATATTGTGATCGTGATTAAAATTCGATTGATCGAGCAGCCCTACTCAGCGGCTACAACTCCCATGTTTTCAAGCCTTGAGCCAACCACAGCCTGTATGTATATTTACGGTTAGAGTTTTTACACGATTGTTGGGGTTGTGTGACTTTTTATATCACGAAGACGGCATGAAAAAGTTTATTTATAACAAATGTTAATGTCTGATGATTAGCATAAGCTAGCGGATAGCACGTTAGCTCGCGACCTTTAGCATGCTTGTCTAACCTTGTGCTATATCATACAGCAATTAAGTGGGGTGCGTTACTTTGTTGTATTTTATTTTTAGCAGCATGTAAATAGTGTTAAATAGTTTTAATGTCTTTGTTGTATCAGTGTAAAACACTTTAAAGCGCCTAAAGTGAACAAAATGGGAAGAATCACCAACAAGTGTTTTTATTGCAGGAGTTGCCTATTTGCCTAGCTATCCCAACGTTAGCGAGGGCAGAATAACCATCATATGGCTTTTTTAACATAGGTTTTAAATTACGAGTAATTTTTCAAAATGGTGGGAAAAGAGATTTTTCCATTCATTTAAGACATTTATATTCAACAATACGAACATTATTTTAAAAGCACACAATGTGAATTACTAAAACATACTGTATGTAACTACATATATCCATCCATCCATTAACTTCTGCTTTATCCGGGGTCTGGTCGTGGGGGCAACAGCTTGAGCAGGAACAAAACCCAGACTTCCCTTTAACTGGCCACTTCGTCCAGCTCCTCTAGGAGGATCCCCAGGCAGTTCCAGGCCAGCTGAGCAGTATAGTCTTTACAGTCTTTACAGGTCGTCTCCGAGGCCTCCTCCCTGTGAGACATGTCCGAGAAGCATCATAACCAGATGCCCAACCACCTGAAATGGCTTATCTCAACACAGAGGAGCAGCGGCTTGAAACATAATCCCTCCCAGATGACCGAGCTTCTCACCCTATCTCTAAGGGAGAGCCTGGACTCCCTGCGGAGGAAACTGAGTGAGGGACAAGACTAAGCAAAGAACACTGACCTTTAATGACGAGTGAAATATTTATATTGCGCTTTCTCTTGCTCGGGCGCGGGTCACTGAGGCCACCCTTTGGAGCCAGGACTGCAAGTGGGGGTCACTATTCCCATGGGGCTCAGCCAGGTTCAGTTCCAAGTGATAACGCGGGTCCCCCTTTCCATGGACTCACAACCTGTGGAAGGGGCCATAAGGGTCGGGTGCAGTGTGAGCTGGGCGACTGCTAAACACGGGCACCTAGGCGCTCTGATCCCTGAAGCGCAGAAGCTAGCTTTCGGGACATGGAATGTAACTACATATATTCTCTCTCCCTCAAAAAAAAAATCTGCTTCTGTGCAGCCTGGTCCGGTCGCAACCTGGTACGTATTGATGATTTGGGACCAATGCTGTATATAAAAGCTTGTAGAATAACCCTCAGTAGCTGAAGAGTTCTGTTCACAAAGTGACTGAATACACTTGATTCTTGTATTGTTTTCTGGACTTTCCATATCTTGCATCAAAAACTCTGCAGTTAGTACAAAATGCAGCAACGAGACTCTTAACTAGCACGAGAAGGTCCGATCATAATACCCTGATACTAGCCAAACCGCATTGGCTTCTAGTACACCTGAGATGTGATTTTAAGGTGTTAATTACTTAATTTTTTTTTACACGTTTAGCTACTTTCAATCTCGTTGACTTAGTGTTGCTGGATGTTCTGTCCCAAGAATTTCTGTCTCAAATTGCTGGTTTGTAATTGCCCCAATGGCTAAAAAGAAGTCCACAGTATCAAGGTTTTTTTTCCCCATTTGCGCACCAGTGCTATGCCCAACCTATGAAAGTTTGTGCAGCTACCTCAGTAGAAATTTTTAAATCCCAACTCAAAACACATTTATACACTCAAGCATTTCATTAATGGCTAGGTCTGATTGCAGCTTTCTTCTTCTCCTGCCCTTTTCTCCCGGTTTGGAGAGGGGGCTACATGTTGAGAGATGACTTGAATGCTGTCATGCGGCCCTGCGCTGATCAACCATTGCGGGTTAGGGTGGACCACCTCCTCTGGGGCACTTTTGTTTAGATGGACCCATTAGGCCAGACTATGAGGAGGATCTTACCCGATGGCTTTGCCTGCTGCCAAGCTATCTTTGCACTGGACACCTCCTGACTTATTATTATACTATGCTATTTCTAGCACTCAGCATCTGGTCCAACCTGTTGTGCCTGGAAGGGAGTTCCTTCCATCTGTGGTCCCTTCTGAAGGATTCTTATTTTACCCAGATGGGGTTTTTGAGTTTTTCCTTCCCCTTCTGTGAGCCTTGTTCAAGGGATGCTGTTGTGCATTTAAGACTGACTTAAGACTGATAAGACTGATTTCTTTTTCATCTGTGAAGCCCTTTGAGACTGCAGTGATTCAGGGCTATACAAATAATCTTGATTTTACTTGACTTGACTCCAGGGCACTTACATTGACAGAAAAAAACTCTTCGAGATATACCTTTTGTGAGACCAGTTCTTGAACTTTTCCGACATATTTTCCAAGCATTTTGGAGCACACTACAAATAATTTGGGGAATGCAATATGTTTCAAGCATGTTTCTCTGGTGCCAGGGTATAAAAAATATTTGCACTAATTCGTTTGCTCAGTTTACTAAACCATGTGCAGGGTTTAGTAATCTGTTTGCTCAATTTAGTAATCTGTGCGCACGGTTTAGTCATACGTTTGCTCAAATTAGCACTCCTTTTGCTCAGTTTAATATATCGTGCACACGGTTTCAAAATGTGTTCGCTCAGTTTAATAGAGGGAGAGGGATGACAAGAGGGATCGTTTGTAGTATGTGCAATAAACAGTTGTCGGCTGTTCCGTTCCCCAAGAGCTTCACCAATTGCAAGTGGGTCTGGATTGGTTCATCTGCAATAGACTGTATGCCATATACCTTCAAAACCTTACATTTCTGAAAAAGTTGAATGACCAAAGTCTTTCCTTCATCAGCAGGTCAGCTTCTGCCTTCCGAGCCACCAAAGCCAGTAACATCCCCACCTCCATCTTTTGTGAATCCTCCTACAGTACCATTCCCCACTTACTTCAACTGTGGCATTGCTGACAGCACTCCAAGTTATAAGACACTTTCAGGTAAATGGAGTGTAAATGTACCTTTTTATTTATTTATTTTTATTCTCATGTCATTTTTTTTTTAATTTTATTTGTGCGTATCCATGTGAGTGGGTAGGGCTGTAGATTAATAGTAGGTGTGAGAATCTTTGACTGTCTCAATTTAATTAGATTAGAATCAGGATCAATTTTCAGTTCAAATTGATTATCGATTCAAAACGATCAAATTCAAAATGATTTCATCATACCTACATCAGTCTGCTTTGCAAAGTTTAACAGAGGGAGACAAAGTGTCTTTTTTAACGTCAAATCATACCTTCATGAAGTCACATTACATGTATACCAGAGAATGGAATCACTACAGTCAATGTTTGCCAATCTTCCCCTGAGAGGAAATCCACCCTACGATCAAACTCTTTTGTTATAAAACCTGATTTGTACTCTAAATTTACATATTAAAATGGCCACCAATGCAGGATGGAGGGTTCTATTTATATATTTCATTCTAAAATACAAATATTAAAAAATCTGTATTCAATTTTTTCCAGACTCTGCAACGTCTGTGTTCTTGTTGGTACTCTGCATCATCCTGGGTGTGGTGGTTGGATGTGCAATGCTCTGCTGGTGCTGTTGGTCCCCTGGTTGGTTCTTTTGGCGCATCAGTATGTTCCGCTTTTTGCCATGCTGCAACTCAGCCTGTGCCTCCTGCCAACACTGTGCCAACCACTGCACTCACAGCAAGGAGCACCGCCTGGCAAAAGTCACACCACAGTCACAACTGAATGGGACACCAGCAGGCGCACTAGTCACTAGCACAGATGAAACTCTTTCTGCTGATGCACTACATACTAAATGACTATGTTTGATCACATCTGCAGTGATCTGTTGCTGAACATGGATAATGAATTTGTGGAGCACATCAATCTTGGGTAAGGGTAAGGTTAAAAAAAAATGTTGAAAGCATCTGATAACAAGACACACTTTTGGTTTTCATTGATGTGCTTTTGAGAAGCAGGGTGTAGACTTGTGTAGGATTGTATTAAGCCTCTGAATCTTGACAGCATTTTTAACTTGTCATATCGGAATCTCTGTATATATGATTGGAGTTTGCTCTTTAGAACATTCCAACACAGCTTATTGGTGTTTTGTTGTTGTTTTACACAAGTTCCCATTTATGGCATGTAGTTTTGTTGTACAGGTTTTCTTCAATTTTTATGTGAGTCAGCAACATTTCTAGCTCTGACCCTATGTCTGACATGGACACAAATGAAAATAAAAGATACCCTCTGGGGTTAGCACAGCTGTTTTCCTAGACTTCCACTCTTAGCAGTCCACTGTTATTCCAGTGGAAAGTTTGGTCCTATGGAGGACAACACTAGTCAAGGTCCTGTTGATCCTTTATATTGACAGTGTGCTTCCCTCTATCCATGCAGATATTTTGTACCATGAATCCTGAACAAGGACTCTAGTTGACTTTGTGTGAGAGGGGATACACCTCATTTTATATTTTTTTGCTGTTCTGTCATTTACAATCCTGTCGGAACATGGACTCCCTACATTGTCGCCCATTGTTTGTGGAAATGTACCCAAACTGTAGTTGGCGGTCAGTCGGTCCATCAGCTAAATAACGGCACTTTCCTCGTCACTTCGGGCATTTCCACAGTGGTGAGCCATGCATTTCAACCCTAGGCCTTCAGTGATGTCATATTTAATCTCACCTAATATACCTCATAACATCAATGTGACTTCAAGGCTTGAGAATCCACACATATCTGACACTGAATCCGGCTGATCTAGCCACTCATTTAAAATGAATTATTTTTAGTAACTTTGAAATTTTATCTGTTAACATCGAAAGTTGTAAAAGCACAACAATAATGTGACTTCACAGCAAACTATACTGTGATTTCACAGTACAGTACAGGGGATGTACAACCTTTTGTAATACTTTTACATTGCATTTGCAGTAGCTTACTGTGATTTTACAATGTATATTGTGAAAGTCATGCTAACATTTTCCAGTTATTTGTTGTGGAAGTAATGCAATTGAAGAATCTCTTACTGTGAATTTACGTTTATTTAACTGTCAGGTTCATTTGTCAGACATTTGTAAGAAATTGTACACAAAAAAGGAGACTAGGCAATCTTCCCAACTCATGCATGAGGGGAGCGAAGAGGAACCGGCCAAGGACAATTCTACTGCGCTCTGCCAATCTCTCCGACTCCCCTTACTTGTATTTGTTACAGAGATCCCTAACTACATGAAGGACCCGGCCCTCAAGGGGCAGGAAAAAACGCAAGTCTATGGCCGGGACCTTGTGTACTTGTCCTTCTATGTGTGAGCATGTGGGTGAGAAACTAATGCATGTATGAAAAAATACATAGCGAAACATTCTGATAATGCATAGCAAAACATTGATAAGAGTCACAGCTGTGGGAATGCTCCGACTGGCAGGCTTGAGCGGCCTTCCTTCTGCTTGAGAGAAAATAATGACGAGACAGTTCTTTTCCCACAAACAGTGCACTCAATCTCCCAGCGTACCATCAACATACCTAGCAGTACATCAGCAGTTTATTTATTCATTATTATCATTCAGTATATATTTATTCATTCACACAGCAAAGCATTTTTTCATTGCGAGCATTAATATTTTGTAGCAAATGTATAATCACTATATCTATAATTATTCTAACAATAATTATTCTAACATTAACATAATACCCTCACCAACACACAACTCAGTCAATGTAAACATAAGTCAATATAAAGCCAAATTATATTTTTATTTAAGAATAAATATTATTCAATATAAATGCCAACAGTTGAACTTCCTTGTAAAATTTTCGAAAGCCATCCTAAAATGCAGAGAAAGTGCAGGAGCGTGTCCTTCAATTGTTTTAAAATAAAAATAAAAACATGGGAATCAGGCTTTCATGGTAAACTGAGAGGACAGCAGAAAGCGATGAAGGGTTCAGCTCTGTCTCAAACATTTAACAATACAAAGGCATCAGCTTTGAAAAGCCAGTGCAAAGTTTTTTTTTTTTTTTTTTTTTTTTTAAAGTATTACACTTCAAACATTTAACAATGCTCATGCAACAGCGTTTAACAAGTTTTAGAAATACAGTGATCCCTCCTACTTCGCGGTCTCAGATATCGCGGTCTAGCTACGTCGCGTTTTTTTCAGGAAAAATAAAAAATATTTCAAAATAAAAAAACATTTAAAAAATGTGCAAAAATGTACAAAAATTGAAAAAAGCATAGCATTTCCGTTTCCTGTTTTACGTAGTGAATGACAACGTAAGCTCATATTTATAGTTTATCATTTATGTTGATAACGCACGATACTGCCTATGTTTAGTAAGCGATGAGTGTTTACTCTCTTTATGTGTTCGTTTGTGTAGAGGTTGCACTTTATAGTTAGTAGTAGTTGTTAGTTGTTGCTAACAAGCTACGTGGTGTTGGCTTCGTAGCGTAGCTATTAACCTAACCTGTCCCGACTTGGCCATATTTCTGACTGGGCTAGCAGGGGCGTGAGCTAAACCTAGCAAATAGTTCTACTGGGAATGCCTTTTGTTTGTAACGGATCTATTTGGTGTTTGGAGCTACACTGGATTTGCCAACTTCAATTGTTTAACCAAGGCAGCAACGAGACACAAAAGCACGGCTGGACACACGCGCTATGGTGCTTTTAAACACTTATGGGGACACCCAAGTGGATATACAGTATTGTACATCTCAGTTCGAGGGTAAAGAGAGCTCCTCAATGTGCTACGGTACTTTTAAAAAACTTTTGGAATACCCGAGTGGATACACTGTACATCTCAGTGCCAAGAGAAAGAGAGCAGGGAGGTCATGAAAAATCGGGAGATATTGAAAAGACTGATTGAATGTGACCGCTGTTTGTTTTGGTGGGTGCAAGCCTTTTCTTCAGTTTCATTTTTAATATGTTTGTGTTATTTCATTTCGTTCATATTCAATAATAGTAAAGAAAAAAAATTATGTTCTTATATTAAACTGAGATTTGTACTTTGGACTTCATAACATTTCGTGGATATTTATTTTAAATTATTCATTCTTTTAAATTTTGACAACAACGTATAATGATACAAGTGTTACGTTTTAATGAGACAAGTTTTAGTAGCTGATGCAGGTTTATTGACTTTTAAATGCTTAGAAAAATAGCCTGAGTTCCCCAGTAATGCTTATGTGTGTGCATAAGAGGTAGTTATTCAAGAGTCAGACATCACTGAAGGCGTACATGTGAAAGTCACGGACCGCCACTGGCCCCACGTTTGAATTTAAGTTGATGTAGTTCACATAACATGACTCAAACGTTCTCAGCAGTGCTTTCTCCCTTGTAAACTGTATATAAACTAAGCTTCCACCTCCATGGACAAGCTAAATGTCTTTGGAATTTTATTTGTGCCACAATCGCGAGCGAGCAATGAAAGATTTTGAGCGAGCAAAATGTTTTTCCGTGCTCACAATCCATCGTTCCTAGCTCAAAATCTATCATGTACGGTATTTATTGAGCGATACTACACTAAGAAACAGCACCCTCAGCTAGCTAACCGAGCCACTGAATGGCTAATGGTGCTAGAAAATATTCAACAGTTTTGGGCACTTGCTAAATATATAATACATAAATAATGCATCAGTATTCTGTGAAGCTAAGTAATTAAGGGATCAAAATCCCCCCCCCCCCCCAAAAAAAAAAGATTTTGTGTCTTGTCTTTAAAGGTTTACAATACAATATACATTAAATGTTTTGTAATGGTTTTAGGCTAAAGCCAATCTTGCACAGACGGTCGTGGCACAGGCAGTAGAGGGAGTCGTCCAGTAACCAGTAACCGAAGGGTCGGCTGTTTGAATCCCGCTCCTGTTGCATGTTACTGTGTCCTTGGGCAAGACACTTCACCCACCTTACCTCCAGTAACTGGTCGGAGGGGCCGTAGGCGCAATATGGCAGCATCACCTCTGTTGGTTTGCCACAAGGCAACAACTGAAGCCGCACCATCATTCCTCACTACAAAATGTAATAACAGCGGCCATTAATTCATCAATGAATTAAGACACTTGGATACCAGTATAAATGTGAAAAGAAAAATGCAAAGAATGTCTACTTTAAAGAAAAAAGTTGTGTAACTCCCTGTGTACTGCGCAGATAATGTGCGGGCCAGCCAGGATTCATGTGTCTACCAAGCAAACTGTCTGTCATGAGTTGCAGATGGAGTAGCTCTATAACATTTGCTCCACTCTGTGTGTTGTGTTACTACATTACACAAAACCCCCAGCAGTCTTTTTAAGATTTTGAGTTGTGCTCTGACTGAGACACAATGCCATAGGCATAAAGCAGAAATATAGTGCTTCTGAGCTCCATGTTGCCAAGCAGCAGCACACAAAAGTACTTTTTTCATCTATCCAAGTGTACATAAAAAAGTGCATTTGTAGACAATGAGGCAACACACACACATACAGCACTATGCATAATATACTGTACATCCACACAACTCACACACATAAAGTTCTGTCAGTGGGTCCCTCAAGATAAGGTCAACACTCCAACTGAATGTGTAGGTCAGTAGGCTTTACTTCACGATGTACTGGAATCTGAAGTTGATATACACATTACAAAAAAGATATAGAGCGCCATATGCTAGGATGTACAGAACCAGAGTTATGAATTTTTTATGTGCCTTTTTGGATGTTTGCAGGTACCAAACTCCTCTTCATATCTCTTAAACAGTTGACCCGATCGACTTCAAATTGGACGTGCTCTATCATCAGACATAGGGCCACAACTGGGTGAAATTTCATGATCGGCCAACATATATGATGGATGCGGGGCTTCAATATAAACAAAAATATAGCTACATTTTTATTATGTATTTTGTTGAGCCTGTCGAAGTAATATCATTGAATTTTTTTCTGACAGACCTTCAAACACACCTAATTTCCACCACCAAATATTGCGATGTTTTGATAATGGCTGTGGCCTATACAGCAGTGCTCTTTATGATGATTCATCATAACAGTAAATGCTGCTGTAATTTCACCCAGATGATCTCATTTTATCACGATTTCACACGTTGAATAGAAGTCCTTTCCTACAAACATCAACAAACTTACATTCCATTGTCGTGCTAGAATCACCTTGTGGCCGAAAATAACAAAATACAATTTTTCCGATTCCATTTACTTAGTTGCGCCCGCTGAACAAATGCTAATGAAAGTTTGACCTTTTCTAAAACATTGGCTGTTCACTGCGTAAGCTGTGACGCACTCGGACGTACACACACTGCGAGGGCCCGTTATAGCTGCTTGCAGCTTCAGTTATCATTATTATTATTGTTGTTATTTTTTATAACAAAATAATCACAGCCGTGATGTATGTGGGGGTTAGGGTTGTATATGTGTGCATCCATACATTACGACTATTATTGATTATTGATTCTAGAAACATAGATTACTGTTTGAGCCTTCCATGACTTCTCACATTAGAGCATGTCGGGTCGCAGGCGAGTAGCGAGCCTGCTAGAACGGGTGTGGAGTCGTTAAGGCTAGAGTTAACCGGGTCGCCCTAATTTCAGAATCTGATTTTAGGCTTAGCACGAGCACGAGTCACACTTTCAAGACATTTGAGGCTCTCGTTATGCGATCGAGCTCCTCACCACCATTCTATGTGGTAGTTATTTACCGTCCTCCCGGTCCATACTCTGGATTCTTAGATGAATTCCCTGAACTTATGGCTGACTTAATAACTCACACAGATAGATAATATATTAATTATGGGTGACTTCAATATTCATATGAACTCCCCATTGGAGCCACTTACTGTAGCTTTTCAAGCAATTATCGATGCATTTGGTTTTACACAAATAATAAAAGCAGCAACACACCGGAATGGTAATATCTTAGACTTAGTGCTAACCCATGGCCTAACTGCCTCAAACGTCACAATTCTGCCGCATACTAACATTATGTCTGATCATTATCTTATAACATTTGAAGTCCTAGCTCAGTGTGGTCTTGTTGTCCACAACCAAGGCTTTAAGAGCCGTGATATTAATTCTTCAACCACTGCTGCACTTTCTGAATTACTGCCTTCCGCAACAGCTGCCTTTCCGTCTTTCACTGGTTCAGTCGATAAGCTCGCGAATGATTTTAATTCGCTTCTTTTAAATTCCCTAAACTCTATAGCGCCGCTGAAACTTAAAACTCGTCCGAAGCGGCACACTCCGTGGTTTACGGAGGAAACGCATACGTGTAAATTGTTAAGTAGACAACTTGAGCGTAAATGGCGAACAACTAAACTCGAGGTTTTCCGTTAGGCCTGGTGCGATAGCTTGCTGAAATATAAAGAGGCTCTTAGGTTAGCAAAAACAAATTAGTTT
The DNA here is from genome assembly GCF_059441005.1 of Hippichthys cyanospilos. Classification (NCBI taxonomy): domain Eukaryota; kingdom Metazoa; phylum Chordata; class Actinopteri; order Syngnathiformes; family Syngnathidae; genus Hippichthys; species Hippichthys cyanospilos. The sequence goes on from NC_142377.1 coordinate 2,050,172, forward strand.
TCCAAAATGATTAGTCTTAATAAAAACAACCCAAAATATTTATTTGAGACGGTAGCGCAGCTAACACAGCAGCAGCAGGTTAATCATAGTTCCCTCCATTCAGCACACGATTTCATGCAATTCTTTACTCAGCGGATTCAGCTAACAAGGGACGAAATAAAAAAGGCAGCGCCGCTTACCCCCTCGACTGTGATTGTTGATGCTAGTTCGGACAATCAGGTTCAAGAAAGTCTGGTTACCCTGTCCCAGTTTGATTTAGTATCCCTGGAGTGTCTTACACACCTGGTTAATGCAGCAAAGCAGACATCCTGCATGCTCGACCCGCTTCCAGGCAAACTCGTTAAAGATTTATTCCCGGTCTTAGGGTCATCTGTTTTGAATATTATCAACCTGTCACTCTCCTCTGGCATTGTACCTGAAGCTTTTAAGATGACCGTCATTCAACCATTACTTAAGAAACCTCACCTAGATCCTGAAGATCTCCTTAACTATAGGCCAGTGTCACACCTTCCATTTATCGCCAAAATTCTTGAGAAAGTTGTAACACAACAGCTTAGCGATTTTATGATAGACAACAATAGATTTGAACTCCTTCAGTCAGGTTTTAGGGCCAACCACTCAACTGAGACAGCCCTAGTAAAAGTGACGAATGATCTTCTTGGATTCCAACATCTCATCAATATTATTACTGCTTGATCTTAGTGCCGCATTTGACACGATTGATCATCATATTCTTATAGAACGTCTTAGATCATGTGTTGGTATCTCGGGATCAGCACTTTCTTGGTTCAGATCTTACATCCTGGGAAGGACGCATAGTGTCTCTTATGGCGATGCGATCTCTGAATCTTTCTCCGTCTCATGTGGTGTCCTGCAGGGGTCAGTACTTGGTCCCTTACTGTTCAACATCTACATGATTCCTCTCGGCGATATTAGACGTAAACATGCTATTAGTTTTCATTGCTATGCTGATGATACCCAACTCTATATGCCCTTAGAAATAACGGATCCGTGCAAGTGCAGTAAACTGGAGGCTTGCCTTGCCGAGATTAAACAATGGATGTCTTCCAATTTTCTGCTTCTCAACCCTAATAAAACTGAGATGTTATTTATTGGCTCTGCTCATCATCAGCACTTGCTTAAGAATACCACGCTGAACCTAGAAAACTGTATTATTTCCCAAAGTAGTTCTGCAAAAAATCTCGGCGTGATATTTGACTCAACTCTCTCCTTTCGAACACATATTAATAACATGACAAGAACTGCGTTTTTTCACCTCCACAATATAGCTAAAATTCGCCCTATTCTTTCTCTTAGCGATGCAGAAACATTAATTCATTCATTTGTTACGTCGCGCCTAGACTATTGTAACATTTTGTTTTCTGGACTTCCCATGTCCTACATTAAAAGCCTGCAGTGTGTACAGATTGCAGCAGCGAGACTATTGACAAGGACGAGAAAGTTTGATCATATTACTCCGATTTTAGCTGACCTGCATTGGCTTCCAATACACGTGAGATGTGATTTTAAGGTGCTGTTAATTACTTATAAAATTTTACACGGTTTAGCTCCTTCCTATCTCGTCGACTTAGTATCACCTTATGTTCCGTCCCGACAACTTCGATCACAAAATGCCGGTTTGCTATCGACCCCACGGGCTAAAAAGAAGTCTGCGGGATCAAGGGCATTTTCCATTCGCGCGCCAGTACTATGGAATGCTCTAACTATGGAAGTTCGCGCAGCCACCTCAGTAGAAATCTTTAAATCCCGACTAAAAACACATTTATATTCAAAAGCATTTAGTTAATTGAGCCTGTCTGCAGATTTCTTCATTTTTCTTTTTTCCTGCCCCCTTCTTCTGGCCGGGAGAGGGGGCTAGCTAGATGGTGAGGGTTCACTTGACCGCCTCCATTGGGTCCTGCGCTGGTCGACCATCACGGGTTAGGAGTTCGGCCGTTTGCGGTCCACCCGGCTGGAATGTGGGATGGTTCCTGCCCAATGGCTTTGCTTGCTGTCAAGACATTACTGCACTATATAGCACAATATGTTTTCTGTAATTTATATTGTTTCTATGTCTGGTACATGCAGCATCCACTTCAACCTGTGGGCCTGGAAGGGGGCTCCTCCCACCTGTGGTCCCTTCTGGAGGTTTCTGATTTTCCCCAAATTGGGGTTTTTGAGTTTTTCCTTCCCTTTCTGGGAGCTTTGACAGGGGATGCTGTTGTGTACCTTATACTGAAAAGATGTCTCTGTACGACCTCTTTTCATCTGTGAAGCCCTTTGAGACTTCGGTGATTTAGGGCTATATATATAAAATTTGATATTGATTTGATTGATTATAAATATTTATCAACAATATGTGCTTCTTTTAATCTGATTTACATGAACTGTTATCTTAGATAAACAGGTGCTAATACAAGTGTATCCCTGTGGTTTACTGAGTGGTAATATTGTGGTTACTTCCTTGGCAAATCACAGATCCGGACACCAGTGAATGTAATCAATCATCCAAAATGCTGAGCCTCACTAAACATTGTTACTCAACAGTTCCAGGATGTCTTTCTGTAACAACTCTATTTCTACCTCCAATTCAACTTATTTAAAGCAAGTTATGTCAAACACGAGGGCGATGCACCTTGGGTTTTTTTGTTGTTTTTTTTTTTTTACACGCAACCTCAAGCAGAGCACCCCCACTAAAAAATTGACAGTATATTTTTAGATTTTATGGAAAAGTTTTGAGGTGCTTTGCAGGTAATAACGTCTTGTAATATTGTCTTTCATAAATGTAATATTTTGATCACTTCTCAGTGCAATCATTTCATTCAGTGGTTTCTAATGATGACATACACCATGTAAGTCAGCCACAAATGAACTGTCCGTGGCAAAGTGGTAAGTCCACACTGTGTTGTATAATGTGGGAAGAAAATAAATGATTCCTTGTATTATATTACTTTAACCCCTTGGTGTTTGGGGATTTTTCACTAACCTAGCCTTGTCATCACCCAACTTCGGCTGACTTTGAAAGTCATATATAAATACAGTGGGCCCCCGGTTTACAAACTCCCTCTTTTACGAACTTTTCAACTTACGAGCGTGGACCGCGGCGTTTTTTGTCTCCCTCTTACGCACAAACCTTTAGTCTTACGAACAATCCAACATGCCAGTCAAAGTGTCCTTACTATTTTTTCGCTTTGCTACATCAACAAAATCAACTGTTCACGCATGTCACGATAACGCCGATATGCTATTGCTCTTACAATGTCACAGTCACTGTCTCAGTCACGGAGATGCCGATATGCAATTGGCCGGCGTCACGTCAATCACAGAAATGATGGCACAGCTGGTCGGGATGGAAGGAAGGAGAGAAAAGGAGTGAAAAACGGAAGGAAGGAATGTTGTGAAGACTTTCCAAACTTTATCTGTTAGACATTGCTTCTAAAATTGCTAGTGGCGGTAAAGGAAGAAGTAAGAGGATGATGACAATAGAAACAAAGTAGGAGATAATAAAAAAATAGGAAGGAGGCGCATGCATAGTTAACCTTGCTTGTGAGTATGGCCGTAACCGCTCGGCAATCTTCTAAGGGCAAGACTTTCCTTGCCAGGGGACGGACCTCGTCGACAACAAAATGGAGAGGCTTCTTCTATAATGGATTAAAGAGAAGGAAATCGCCGGTGATATGTTCTAGTTTGAGAAAAGTTCTTGTTTAAGAAAATAAATAAATAAATTCTGCGGGTTTGTCTCTGCTCCCCTCCGCCTCCACCCAGCTCAAGTCACGTCGTCCCAAAGGTAAATGTCATTTTTCCTTTGTATATTTATGGTATTTAATTTAACTGTACAGTAGATTATGTTACTATTTTTTAATATGTGTATAAAGTCGTGATGTTTTTACCTAATGTTTTTGCACGCGTTGCACGCATTCACTAATTAACATAGGTTTGGATTGCCCGTCATACGAGCAATTCGAGTTACGAGCGTAGCCGCTGAACGGATTAAGTTCGTAACACAGGGGCCCACTGTATAGTTTTACTTTCAACCCCTCAAATGTTCAGTGGCATCAGCACACATACGTGGGTGTGTGTGTGAGTATATAGATGGATGGACGGATGGATGGATGGACGGACGGACAGACGGACGGATATGCTGCAGAATTTGCAGATGGGAATATGCACATATTATGCAGAATGTTATGCGTTGGATGAAACAAAACACTTTGCAGCTTAATAAAACCTTTGTTGCAACATTTGGTTCTTGGGTTGAAGCCACAACTACAAATCCCACAATGCAGGAACTTTGTATTGGTGTAGTCAGGCTAAGTCACTCAATAAAGTCATTGAAAGGCTTGCAAATATCCTATGTTGTCGGCTAGCTCCTCCCGCTGGTTTTGGGGTCTCAACATGAAAATTTCTATTGCATCCTGTTCGCGAGTTGCTGTTGAAAGGATTAATGCAAAAATCGGTGGAAATGCATGATAAAACATTGGATTTTCAGTATGTCCAAAATTGCCAATTCAGTATTTTTAATTTTTAAAGGCAGTCAATGTGTCACGTTCTGTCTGGGTTTTTCTGGTTATGGGTTTATTTTGTGGAGTTTTAGTTATATCACATTTGGGTTCATGTTGTGTTTTTCTGTCTATTTTAGTGTGATTAGTACCAGCTGTTGCCTGTGTGTTCCAGCACCGTAATTCGGCCAATCAGCTTCCCCCACCTCTCATTCCATCCAGTAGATTTGTGTTTGCCTAACTATTGTCCTGTCTATTTTAGTGCCAGTTTATTTGCAGCTAGCTGTCGGGCCTTATGTCTATGGCTGTTGCGTGTTTCCAGTCGAGCAGTACTTTGCCTTCTTGTTGCTGTTTTTCTTGTGAGTTTGGATTCTGGTGCAAGTTTTGTTTATTACTTTTGAATCCTGTATCATTTGCTTTGTATCTATACCCTGCGTGGAAATACACCCTCTTTAGCACATCACCTCCAAGCTTCCCTGCATTTTTCGGTCCACTTTCCTGCATCTCTCATCAATATGCTCTGAAATCATGAAAAAATGAGCCCAACTAGCCAGACATGGGCTAAAGACCTCATTTGCAAGCATTTAGAAGGGATGGGAGGACGGTGTATGGAAAGTCGACGTTTTGACAACCCATGAAATATTTTAGCGTCCTAGTGTTTTTATGGTATGGTTTTCCATTGATATCACTCATCAAAAACATCTAAAAGCCCAAATTGGGAGAAAATTTCCCCCAGGGGTTAATAGGAATCAGATGTAGAATTTGTATGAATGAATAGCTCAATGTTCCTGTTTTTGACACATCAAGACCATTTTGCCAGTCATAAGAATCAATGCAAGGGCAAGAGCATTACTGTTCTTGGAAGCGGGGCCTTGATTGTAAATAGGCAACCGCTGTGAGGTGCAGGGTATAGCACCTGCCACCAGGAGGCAGCTTTAGCCCTTCATACCACAATCGGAATCACGGTTTTACCCTAGGGAATTTGAGAAGTTTCCTCCTTCCTTTTCTTAAGTTTATAGATTGCACAGCTCGAATAAAGTATACGTTATTTATTAGTATCAAGTTAACAGTGGCAAATAAAGGAAAAGCTGATTAGGCTCCATTCTCATGCAGTGTGTGGCAGCTTCTTTAGTTCATCATCCTGCTTGTCATTCACCTTTTTAGTGACAAGAGGGGGACTGCACCCCCCTCATAGTTCCTGGGCTGTTTTGGTGAGAAAGGGGCTATTTAAGCCTGTCTTCTGCATCGTCTCCTTTCAGTCCAACTACTTTCATGTCTTCTTTCACTACATCAATGTATAAACCTCCTTTTTGGTCTTCTCTAAGCATTTTTCTACCTATTTATTCCTTATATCTCCTCCAGACATGTCCTTACCATCTCAGTCTGGTCTCTTTCGTTTTATCTCCCCAAAGTCTAACAGGTGCTGTCCCTCTTATGTATTCATTCCTAACCCTACTCACCCTGATCAATCGAAAAGAGAACCTCAGCATCTTCGTCTCTGCTAACTCCAAGCTTTGTTTCCTGTCTTTTCCTCAATGGCACTGTCTCCGGGCCAAACATCTTTTCTGGTCTCACCAGTCTTTTCCTCAATGGCACTGTCTCCGGGCCAAACCTCTTTTCTGGTCTCACCAGTCTTATACACCTTAGTATTATTATGAGCAGTGTTGGGCAAGTTACTTCAAAACTGTAATGCATTATTTATTAATTATTACTGTAATTTTAAAGTAATTAGTTACATTTCAAATACAGAAATGTTGTAATGTAACGCATTACACTACTATTGCATTACTTTTATATTACTCTCACCACCATAACTAAATAAGGATTTGCCATTCTGAATGTAGCTCATTACGCTCATTACATATCTAGTGAAAGGTTGTCTTAAACCTAAAACCAGTACAAATCATTTAATCTGTATTGAATTCTAAACCTTTAAAGATAGATTTTTTTTTTTGTATTTTAATTCCTTTGTAATTTAGCTTCACAGAATACTGATGCATTATTTATGCTGCAAACAAAAACAGTTAGGGTATTTCACAATTTCAGTGTTAATACTGTATTCAAATGCCGTACTACATGCCGTAGCACAACGCACCCATGTTAATGAATAAGAGCGATTCCACAGCATCCACCATGCTCCACTCCGTTCCATTCCGCCACGGTCAGTGATGAGCAAAGTACACAGATTGTTTACTTAAGTAAAAGTAAAACTACCCTATGAAAAAAATGACTTGAGGAAAAGTGGTGAACCAAATTACTACAAGTACAAGCTCTGAAATGTACTTTAAAGTGAAGTTTGTTTTTTTTTTTGTTTGTTTTTTTTTTTGCGATTCAAAGATAACAATTCCATTTTTTTTTTCTGTGCCGTTGAGAAAAATATCAGTTATGTTCAAGAAGGAGCGGCTCGGTGGAACTGTCTATGGGCAGTAGGCGGGGGACACGCTTCCTCACACATTCCAAACCATACATGGAAGGTGTATTGTACACCCCAAATCAGGGGTGTCCAAACTTTTTGCAAAGGGGATTTGGAGTGTTAAAAATGTAGGGGGGCCAACCTTGGCGGGCGTTCTTGACATAACAGCAATTAATTTAAATACATTTCAGCGAGTCGTTCTGTGTTTCACATTTGCTTTTTTATTTTAATTTCAGTTATCTTAAGCATGTGTTTTGGTTAATTTGAAACGTGCATATCAAAATTGAATTGAGATTAAATATTGAAATTGAATATTCACTTCACTTTTTTTAACACTAACTTTTTTGTAACAGTTGAACAGAAGTAATTGTACTTTTGGGTGCAAATTACATTTGAAACATAAAAAAATATTTCACCATGGCAGTTTAATATTTATAAAAATTGTAAACACAATAACAGAGAAATGAACAAGTAATAGTCATATGAACAAGTGCAGGGCTCATTTAAAATATGACATTAGTAACTATAAATGTTGATTGGATTTTTAAATGGTTAATATTCTGGAGTGAAAACTTAAAAAAAAAAAAAAACGTTTTCAGACTTACCGTAAATGAAAAATGACTTGTCAGGCATGATTGTGATGGGTGAAACAGAGATCCGGAATGCAGGACAAAGGCCAGGTGTGGCTGTATGGCAGTAGTATGGATGTGCAAGATGTCTTGTAAGTGAGAGTCCGATAGCCGTGTTCTCACACGGTTCTTATTTGAGTTCATAACCGAGAATGTCTTCTCACACAAATATGTCAACCCGAACAAGCTTAGCATTTTCTTACCAAATGCTCGAATCTCTCGGAACTTGTCCTTATCCAGCTAGCGGTAAAAGTTGTAAAATATTGCTGCTGTGAGATTAAACTAGCTTCAAGATATTTAAGTTTCTCGCTGCGTTCATTACCTGTGATCTTGCCATATACGTCAGCATGTTTTGTTTGGTTATGTCACTTCACAATGAACACTTTAAAAACAGCCTCTGTCTCTTTACAAATGAAGCACACACAGTTGTTCCGTATTTAAGTGAAGAAACAGTCCAATTTCCACTCATGCTTGAACCGTCGGCCCTCGCAGTCAACTTTCGTTCTTTTGTTGATTGTCGCCATTTTAGAAAGTTAGGGGCTCATACAGTCAATTACTCATACACTAATTTGCTGTTCCTAATTGAGCCTATAGATGGCAGCAATTAGCACATGCACGTAACTGTGCTGCTGCCCTATGTATTCATTCTCCATACGAGCCAGACCTTATTGATTTTATGACAGAGGCTGCGGGCCGGATGGAAATTGACCACGGGCCGCATTTGGCCCCCAGGCCGGACTTTGGACATGCCTACCCTAAATGGTCATACAAAAAAATCAGAGGTGTCAAACTCGTTTTAGGTTGCAGGCCGCACATAGGAAAATCTTTTAAACAAGTGGGCCGAACAAATAAAACCATAGCATATATTTATCTAAAACGACAATTTCAGATTTTTTTTTAAATACTGTTCAAAATAGTACAAACACAATGTCACTAATAATGACAAAAAATTAACATTACTATTAATCATAAAACATTTTTATACTTCACAAAATCATCTTGCGGGCCGGATTAAACCTGTTCAGGCCAGAACCAGCCAGCGAGCTGTATGTTTGACATCTACGCTCTAAATTGTCCTTAGGTGTGATTGGGTGCAAGAATGATTGTTCGTCACTGTGTGCCCTACGAGTGACTGGCAACCAGTCCAGGGTGTCCCCCGCCTACTGCCTGAAGACTGCTGGGATAGGCACCAGCAAGCCAGAGACCTCAGTGAGGCTAAGCAGCTACATGCATAATTCTATAATGCATAGATGGATGCATTACGTGATGTATTGTACTTCACTATAAAGTTAGTAGCGTTAGATGCGTCTGTTATTTACATGTCACACTTCTGTGTTCTGGATGAGACCGGGATTATCTTAACAAGGATGGAATCATACACATAGGTTGAACTGTGAAGTGGATGAGCTAACCACTCCCAGCTGCGCTGTGAAAATCAAACAACCAAATAAAAACACAAACATATGCCAAGGACATTAAAATATGTAAAACCGCAAATTAATCAAGTTGAAGTACTCACTTCCTTTCAAACTCCTCTCTCCTCATCTTTACAACAAACTGATGTCACAAAATGATAATATAAAATATGATCAAAATGACTTTTGATTTTCATATTTCTGCCTTTTGCGAAGTGTGGAAGTTGTCTGCAGCCAACTTCAATAATGCCTAATATGCATATCATATTTAATCTTAAATTTAGGGAAACGATATTTCTGTTTGATTTAACCTGAGTGATCAACTCAGTGATTTCTATGGTGCTATCTGCAAGTTGAAGGTCCCAGGCAAAGATAAATTAAAGCAATCTAATTATGCTAGAAAAATCCCCCACAATTTTGCTTGGTATGGGCTACCCCTGCTAAATGGAGTTTCTTACCCTGGTAGAAAATGAAACCAACAAGAATATAGACCTTTATCAAAAAAAAAAAAAAAAACGTTAGCTAACGACATGAGCGTTATCTTTGTTGGCATAGCTAGCTCACGTTAGCCACGTAGCGAACATATCCAAGCTTGCTAGCGAATACCCAATTATAATGGCGGCAGCATTTAGCTAACTTACCTAATCGTGCTTTCTGAGATTCGACAGAGTTCTTAAAGGCAACCACCCCATGATGTTTTGGCTTCCCCAATGGACATGAAGAAATCCTTCAAGTGAGGCTGTCCAGTTTTAGTCGAGCTGATGCGACAGCCTAACTAACTCCCTCCTGGAAGGGTGAATGGAACGGGGGCGGCGGGTGCAACTCGAACTTTTATTACCTTGATGTGTTTGCGATCACTCATGTGGTAGTAATAGCAGTAGTTATTTGACATTGGTAGAAGTAGTTATTTGATATCTTTAGCAGGTCGCAAACCGTCAATCCACCCCGGTCCCGACATTGATCGAATCAGTGGACCACTTGCAGCCGGACATTGACATGCTTAAATAGAGCCACGCCCACCCCGCATGCATAAACCTGAAATCAATTGTAGGCAATCCCAACTCATACCGTGAGCCCCATCCAGGTAAATAGTCTCGGGTGAAACGAATGATCACAAAAACAAAATAAACTGAGGTTAATTCAGCGGAAAGTTCTACAAAGGCCATGGGTGAGGGTGAATGGCTGCAGGCTTTAGCTTCTTGAGCCTGTGCTTATTCATTTTATTTGTCCGTGTCTTATTCGCCGCTAGCTTCTAGCAAAGGCTACCTAATGCAATCTTCTATGCTCTCTAGGTTATGTGGCACTGACAGTTATAGGACGTCCCTCTGTTTTTTAAATTTAGCGGCAGTCAGAATGATTGGTCAAATACAGTTTATGTAGTTTGCGCAAGGATGGTGAAAGAAAAGTAACATGGCCATTTATTGTGAATTGTTAAGAATAAAAAAAGTAACGCGGCATTTTTTTAATGTAGCAAGTAACAAGTACGATATTTGCGTTTTAAGTAGGGAGTAAAAATAAAAAGTTGTCAGAAAAAAATACTGAAAGTTCAAAGTACAGGCAAACGTGCGGTAACGAAGTATTTGTACTTCCGTCAATTCTATCCGTCAATTTTATACAAGACTTGAAAAATCTGGTCCGTCGTGGACTCCGCCACGTCAATTCCACAGTTCAGCAAGCACCACACAGGAAAAAGAATGTGGTCTACATCCGTTTACAAAAGCAAAATTGTGTTCTCCTTTGCTGATTGATTGAATGAATCCAAAAGCGAGTGCAAGCTTTGGCCGAGTGTGCCACTGCCATCGAGACAAAAGGAGCTAACACTTTCCTCCTGGGAATCGGCCCTAACGTGTGTACAAATATATATTACTGTTTGAGTCACGATTAAATTAATTCACTTCAAAGTTAAAACGAACGTTGTATGGATGTATTCACCCATTGTAAATGAAGCATGTGTAAGATATTTAGTATGTACTTCACTATAAAGTTAGTAGCATTCAATGTTTTCATGTATTCACATTTGTTTCCTGTTTTGAATTAATGTGTCAGTGCATTTGATTGACATGCACGCAAGAGAGGAGGGGAGAGTGCTAGACTCATGCTGAAAGAAAACAAGAGAGAGGATTTGACCATGCACTGTTTTAGCACGGCATTCACAGCTTCACAGTGGATGGGACCCGTGTAGAGTCGCCTTCGGAGACCCAAGAAGCCCTTTCTAGGCGTATACAATGAAGTGTTCCAAGCAAACTTAATACAAACGACTGAGTTGATGATCCCCGCACATGCGTAGTTTGGCTCCCCAAGAAATGTTAGGAATGTTGGACGCTGCGTGGCGCAACTCGACGGATCGCAGACGCAAGCAAACTTTTTGGTGCGTCCATTGGAGCGGAGCGGAGCGTGGCGTACGTAGTGAAACTGCCAGGTTTCATCTCAGCGGTTGTAGATCAGCAAGTAAACATTTTGCCCCATACTTTTCTTCGCCGATCACATGGTGTTTTTTTTTTTTTTTTGGGACACACACACACACACACACACACACACCACTTTCAGTCTGAAAATGCATTGTAATGCATTACTTTACTCTCATTTGTCATGAATAAACTACTGTATTACATTTGTGTGTGTGTGTAATATATGACATTACGGCTTTACAGTAAGAAGACTGGCTGCATGGACTCTTTTCTCTACACCATTGATGTCGAACTCCAGTTCTGTATGGCCGGCATCCTGCATGTTTTCCAATTGGTTGCCATTTTGAAACGAGTGAGGCCAACCAATTGCTATTTTTCTCTCCCCAACACACCTGATTCAAATGGTGAGCTTATTATTAGCAAGTTCTGCAGAAGCTCTAAAATGATCCTAATCAAATGAATGAGGTGTGCTTGAGAGAGAGGCTTTGAAAACATATAGGGACTCCGGGACTGGAGTTCCACACCTGTGCATTACTTGGTAAAATAGAAATTAAACCTCATTGATGAGTGCAAAAACATTGAATGAACAGTATTTCAGAATTTGCGAAGTGGGGCATAGGTCAAACAGTTTCCACAGGCTAAACATGAAAAGTGCTTATGCAAAGGATAACAACTTGGCATTTACAAGAATAATGTACAAGTGCATATGTGAGCAGTCACAATTCTGGGACCTAGGATTCAAATGCAGAGGGCACTCAAAACATGTGTACTCTTTTCATGTTTCTAATTAAACGTGTATGTTGCACAACTATGTTGTTTCAAGAGCAGCCTCATATAAAGGTGTTAGCTTCTTGAAGCAGGTAGCCGATACAACAAACTTCTTTGACCTTGGATTTTGGTGAAAGTCATGCTTTGGATCGTGTCCTGCACTTGCTCTTCCTTTTTCTCCTGCACCTTGACACCGCATTGTGTCATGTAAGCAACAGCCATCTGATCTTTGGCCATCATGAGGAGCATCTCTGCATCCATTTGTTCTCCTGAAGAAAATGGGCGAGACACCTTCTCAATCAGTCCGACGACAGTCCCCAGTGTTGCAAACACAGAACCCATCAAGTAGACCTTGAGCAGATGTCGGCTAGATTTCTGACTGAGGATCTCCTTTGCAAACATTATGAAGTCTTGCATTCTTTCCATATCCAGTAACTCTTCGGGTGAAATGCAGAAGTTGGCTTGAGGCGCTTTTACAATCTATTAAAAAAAAAAATATAATAATAATCATTACACTGACAATCAAATAGTTGATACAAAGGATAAATTTGCATTTTCATTAGCTTCAGCCCTGCTTGTAAAAACTATTGTACTTCTCTCTGTAGATAGACGACTGTATTGTAACACTTAATCTGAATTAAAAGTTTTAGTCCAAAATTAAGCCTCTCCTTATGTGTGCATGTGTCAAAATTTTCTATCAACCTGCAATAGTTGACTACAGCTCCCATTTTATTAAAACAATAAACTAATCTGAGCAGAGTAGGTGCAGCATCCATAAAGCCATAACTCATATTTAGTAATGATTCATTTCACATGTGCTTGTACTGCTGAGTGTGTTTGAAAATGTCCTCTGTAATATGCTTGATCGTCTTGTATTGCAGTCAACCCCTGGGTGTCCGGGGATTTTTCATTGACCTTTATATCACCCAACTTGGACTGACTTTGAAAGGGTCATAACATTGTCAAATATAAATATATATTTACTTTCAACTCCTCAAAATGTGTGTAAGATATTTAGTATGTACTAAATACTATATATATATATATATATATATATATATATATATATATATATATATATATATATATATATATATATATATATATATATATATATACACAGTGGTGTGTAACCCCGTGTTACAGCGTACCTGGCTTACGTTTTATTCATGTTGCGATGTGCAAGACTGAGTTTTTTCGTTCCCTCTTTAAAGCATTTTCCCGGCTTTGCAACAAAAACAACTATCACGACCTTAGGGGGTTGGCTGTATTTATGTTGTTTTGCCTCCATCTGCTGGCGTTTTTAGGTAATTGCACTTTTTTACTATTGCCATCAAACTGCTTCCTTGCAACGTGTCGCTACAATGCTGGACTAGGGAATAAGAGCATAACAAGCTGCGCTCAAAGGTAAATAAATCCTTTCTATATTTTTTATTTATGATGTTTTCTGATTGTGTACATGTATATTATATGTATGTAGCACTTACTATACTATTTTGGTACCAATTTCAAATATGTATATTCAATGTTAATGTTTTACCTGGGGTTTTGCACCCATTAGCTATTTAATATAGCTATTTCATATGGGTTTGGAGTTCCTGTTACGATCCCAACCTATGTTAAATAGCTAAGGTGTTTAGAACCCCAGGTAAAAACATCAACGTATATATAATATACATGTATACAATCAGAAGACATCACAAATACAAAAATATAGAAAGGATTTATTTACCTTTGAGTGCTGCTTGTTATGCCCATATTCCCTAATAAGGGTTATCTCCAGCATCGTTGCCATATAAATCATCCTTTTACTTCTCCCTTTAACATCACCAGGAATCTTGGAACCCATGGCAAACCCTTTCAATTTTGAATTAAGCAGTAAAATGCACTGGAAATAAAGTTTTGTAACCAATCACAATGGAACAAAGTTTTACCGTTCTGCCATTTTGAAACAAGTGAGGCCAACCAATAGCAGATCACGATCTCCGTGAGGAGACGCCGACCAATAGCAGACTAGAATTGTAGTGACGCGTTGTAGGGGCGGCAACTAAAAATAAATGTAATTACCAAAAAACGCCTGCAGATGGAGACGAAACAACACAAATACAGCCAAGCCCCTATGGTCACAACAGTTGTTTTGGTCGCAAAACTGGGAAAATACCATAAAGAGGGGATGAAAACACTCAGTATTCCTCGTCGCAACATGAACATAACATAAGTCAGGGACGCTGTAACACGGGGGGCCACTGTATATATACTCCAACGCTGTTTTGTTTCAAAGAGTTTTTTTTGAGAAAAAAACGTTAACAGCTATTCATTGCTGCAGATTTCGCAGACAAGAATGTGCAGATATGTTATGCGTTGCATGAAATACATAAAAGCTTTCCTGCAACATTTAGTTCTTGAATCGGATTCTTTTGTCAACTACAAGTCCGACAATGAATAGCAGTCAGGCTAAGCCACTCAATGATGTCATCGAAAGGCTTGCAAATGTCATGAATTGTTCCGTATCGGATTTTCAATTTGTCCAAAAGTGCCAATATTTCCTACTTTTAACGCCAGTGAATGAGCTAAATACGAAATCTACAGAACGGCATACTGAAAGTTGACATGTTTTGACAATGTGCAATATTTTAGCCCAGTGAGTTTTTTTGGTATGCTTTTCCTTTGATACCACACAAAAATGTCTAAAAGCCGGAATTGGGGCAAATTTTTTTCCCCAGAGGTTGAATATGCTTGAAATGCATGCAAACTTAAAATAACATCTTTCAAGGAGCTTGAAATGAACAAGGTCCAGAAATAACTTATTGCAGACATTTGCATGAGCAAAATGTGGCATATACTACTTTAATCCACGCTCATCTATGTTTTAAAAATTGTGAAGTTCACCTCCATTGTCCATACCAAGCAATGTTTTTTTTTACTCACATATTAAAGAAAACTTACTGTTGTTGTTTTGTTGTTAATGAGAGGCTCATCTTAATCTTGGCTTGCAGTCTGTATAAGGAACTTACTTTGACTCAATACATTTATATCCAAACTGTCCCCACCCATAATGTGCCACTTGCTCAATATTTATGAGTCTGCTGGGCGTCTGTGCCGCTGTGCAGTGCCTGGGCTGATGTCCAATGCTCTTGTGACAAGAGGTCCTTGCCCCATTGAATGTCACATCTCCTATTGAGCAACTTTATTGCTCAGACAGGTGGTACTTTGTAGAGTTCCAAGCTAGTTATAAGTAATTATTTGTTCAGATTATTGTTTACCTAATAATTGAGAATAAGACTTCACAAAAATGCTACTTTTTCTGCTTATTTGCATGGCAGCATTTACCATATTTCTCCAAGGTCAATTTTATATAATATATTTGTCCAAATATAACACATGGTGTGTGTTATTAAAATGACAAAATTACACTACTTTTAGATGCATTTCTTTATCATTTATTATTTATTATTACATACCAATTATATACTGTTGCAGTTATGGGGGGAGAGGATGGATAAGACAAGTGTGAGGCAATAGACCAGGGGTGGCTAAGTCAGATCCTCCAGAGCCACAATCCAGTCTGTTTTCGATGTTTCCCTTTATTTTGTTTGTTTATTATCATTTATGTTGAGAACGCACGCTACTGCTTATGTTTAGTAAGCGATGAGTGTTTATTCTGTTTGTGTTCGTTTGTGTAGAGGTTGCACTTTATAGTTAGTAGTTGTTGTTAGTTGTTGCTAACCTGCTAATGTCGGCTAAAAATACAGTAAATTCATAGATTCAAGTTCGGCAAGTGTTTATATGTTAGTAGACTGACTTGAGCATTGTTGTTGATTTATTATTCAACAGATACTACATGATACACCATATATGAGCCAAAATAAATGTGTTCAACGTGATGACTTGCATACTCTTTCACCGGAGTCTTGGTGCAGATAACCAGTCCTGAGAACAAATTCTCAACAAACTAAGTTATATTAGTTATTTAATGAATATACAATAATGTTAATAATGTTAATAAGGATAATGTAATGTTAAATAATAGGAGAAAGGAAATAAAATACACAAAAATACCAAAAAAAAAAGGATTGTTTATGCTTACTACGGCTATATTGGGGCGTAGATAGCAATCTAGGAACTGATTCAGACTTCGCGGGGGGTTGACACCCCCATTAACCGCGAAGTAGGGGGGATCACTATATATATATATATATATATATATATATATATATATATATATATATATATATATATATATATATATATATATATATATATATATAACATATATAATATATATATGGGTACGGCCTGACCATAAAAGGATGGATGAACATAAATCCAAATGACTGAAGACACCACAGGTGCATAATTTACTCACATACATGTGGGTGAAATGCACGCTTAGGAGGTGAGTAATTTACTCACATAAATGTGGCTGAAATGCGCGCTTAAGAGGATATACATGGAGGTCTATGCCGTGTTTGAAATGAGGATAGACTGTGAGGTCTATGCCATGCTTGGAAACCTTGAGGATACCAGTGCCTATCAAGTAAAGCGACAGAGCAGTCATAGGTGTCAAACTCAAATGTTGATTTGACTTCAATTTCCTGGCTAAATTACCAAACTTGCAAGTCAAACTTAAAAAAGGAAAAAAAAAATCCCAAACTCTCATTTAAAATGCTTTGCTGGCCTCTGATTTAAAAACCAGGAAAGCGTGTGACAAAGACACTCAAAATGTATTTGACTTCACTGTCATACCGGCCCTCTTACAGAAACTATGACTACAATGTGGCCCGCGATAAAAATGAGTGTGACACCCCTGGAGTAGTCCATAAAACTGCGAAGACGACATTGGTGTCCTGTACGTACTTGAACTCTGTGTTTGAAATGTTGTGCCCAAAACGTCATGTGAATGTGAATTGTGTGAAAGGAGACGACTGTCTCATATAATTCAAATGGGATTGTAAGTGACAACTCTTTGTAAAAGCAGAGGCAAGAATACTCCGCCCTTTTTGGTAGAATAGGCTTGAGTATCACCACATTGAGAAATGTATTGCCACCCCTGCTATTGAACCTTAATCTAATCACATCTAAACCCTGGGTTCATTGACTGAGCCAAATTTACCTAAAATATGGGAAATGCACTGACTGACCAGGGTCTGCAAATTGCAGAGCTCTACAAGATTTATATTCAATCAACACTTCTTAACGTGCTCAGGACCCAAATCATTTAGTGATTTCTGAATCAGTTGAAGAATTTAAAATCCTACAACATTTTGGGAGCTAGTCCTAAGCCTTGAGCACCAGAGTAATAGTCAGAAGACTGTTGCAAGCTTCCTCCATCCATCCATCCATCCATCCATCCATCCATCCATCCATCCATCCATCCATCCATCCATCCATCCATCCATCCAGGGGGCCTCTCAAGTGTGGCTGAAGCAGGAGAACGACACTGGCTTATTCCTTGCTATCTGTTGAGTATTTGCCCTGAGAATCGAGCCAGGGAACCTCGTAATCGTCTGTTCTGTAGTTTTTAGTTGATACTTCGAGTTTTTCCCTCGATGATAGGAAGCTTTCTGTTGTTACTTTTTGTAGTTTACCGTCGTTCTCATGTGGGCGCCGCTCCCCTATGCCTTTTGATGTGTATTTTTGTATAGACTATTTTATGTCTCTCTTTTGGTTGTACCAGATTTCTCGGCGTACAAGTCAAGATTTTTTCCTCATTTTCAACCCCTGCTGTATATTGGGGTGGTTTCACTGATTCCCGCACATCTCAAAACAGATTTTCATCATGTAGCCAAATGCATTTTAGAAATAATATGGATAATAAAACTTTGTGATCACCACAAGGCCACACCAAATGGCAAATCATGTTTTAATCACACAAAAATCTTAAATCAAATCTCGCATTCATGATAATTCGACCTTAAAAAAACACACACACACACACACACACACACACACACACACACACACATACACACGCACAAATGTGCAGCAACATTAAAACAAGCAAACTTTTGTAGATGATGACTCAGGATTGAATTGTCAACTTAAAAAAAAAAAAAAAATGCCCAATTTCATCTGTTGAGATGTTTAGCTTCTCCAGATTTTAAAGAATTAAAATCGCAGATAATACCTGGTATTGGAATTTACTCTCCAGTGGTCATCTAACACTTCTGGAATATTTCAGGTCAATATTTTGTAAGGTACTGTCATGGTTTGTTGGGTTGTGGGTTTATTTTGAGGGGTTCTGTTTCTGTTTACGTTTATAGTTCCGGTTTCTGCCCCTGTCGCGTCTGCCTGCGTTAGTTTTGATTTAGTCCACCTGTCTGTTACCTGCGCCTCGTGTCCTCCAATCTGCTCCCTTTGCCTGTTGTCCCTGCCCAGCTGCCATGTGTTAGTTTGATTAGTTTGTGAATGTATTTAAGCCTAGTGTCTGTTACAGCCCGTGTCGGATCATTGTCTCTGTCACGTCATGTCATATTGTCTCTATCGTATTGTTGTCTCGTAGTCCCGTCTTGCCCCGAGTCCCTCAGCTCCGTGTTTTCCTGCCAGCCTGTCCATAGTGTTTTGCTTTCTGTTTTGCCAGCCTGCCTGCGCCCTTAGTTCGAGTTTTTTGCCGTCCTGTTTTTCTCGCTTTTGTTCCCGTTCGTTTATAAATAAATGGATTTAATCAACCCCCTGTCCCGACGCTCCCCTGCTTTTGGGTCCTCCTCCTCTGCAACCATGCCGGCCTCCTCAACCGCCGTACTCCCCCGTGACAAGGTACTGGTTGCTTTGGTGATTTAAAGGATGAATCTGACAAAACTTTAACGGCCTTTTTCTCAAAAGTAGGATTTCAACTTGGAGACATACACAGTGCTGTAACTTTGTCAATTTTTGAACTACCACCATTTATTATATATCTCTTTAAAGGCAATTTTGTGTAGAATGAATTGGTTTCTCAATTTTCATTATATCCAACATAAGCCTGTTTGTGTGAAAATGGATCACACTCACACACCTACACACACACGCGCTCTTATTTGAAATAAGATACTATCAGTAAAAAAGATAGTAAACGGGATCCGAAACAACAGCTTGCAATGAAAAAATTGGAAATTAATTGAAAGTCAACATCCATCTAAAAGAATACCTAAATTTGTGGATAACAAAATATAATTTCGCAGGCCAGCTTAATACACAAAAAATAGTAAACCTGCAGGAAAAGCTAATGACAGGAAAGGCAGTCACAATCTCTACTGACAGTCAGTACGTTTTTTTACATGTCATATATTCGCACATTACTGGAAAAATAGAGGGATAATAACATCTACAGAGTCAGCAAAACAAGCAGCTAAGAGGGGAAAAAACGGTTTGGGGAAGGCTCATCATGTGTCACAAATTGAAGATGAGGAGAAAAAAAAATGGACTTGTAGTCAGAGAAATATGATAAGCAAGAAAAAAAACATGCCAACAATTATGCCAGATTTGAGCATTTTCTCTTCTTTCCGATCAAAATCAGCAACAGCACATTTGTTGGATGACTCTAAAGGTAATTATGCGGTAATATCCTATTAATAATTAGCGTAATTGGTTCATGAGTAGGGGCAGCTCTGTGGACCAGTGGTTAGCACGTCCGCCGCACAGTTTACAGGGACCGAAGTTCAAATGCACCTCGCTTCGGCCTTCCTGTGTGTTCTCCCCGAGGCTGTGCGGTTTCTCTCCAGGCACTCCGGCTTCCTCCCACACTCCAAAAACATGCACACCAGGTGTTCTGGACACTCTAAATTGTCCTTAAGTGTGATTCGGTGCGTGAATGCTTGTTCGTTCCTGCATGCCCTGCAATTGGCTGGCAACCAGTTCAGGGTGTCCCAGGCCTACTGCCCTAACACAGCTGGAATAGGCACCAGCATGCCAGTGACTCCAGTGAAGGGAATCTGCTCGAGAAAATGAATTGATGGATGGATGAATAATGAGGTCACCAACTTGGTGCCCCTAAGGATCACATGAGAAAACCACAGGGCTGTTCTGTAAAGAGCTGAGTCGAACATTTTGATTACAAAATGACAATATTACATTTACATTACATATTGTACTTTATTTACATATTTACTGTAAATCTCTCTTAAGTATTATGAGAAACAATTGACATGATCGATTTCTTCACAAAAACTGGTAGCCCTTTGTATTTCTCAGAACCAATGAAGAAGTTGTGAGTTACTAAGTAGTTGGTGATCCCTGTTATAGACCATAACTAGAATTGATCTCAGATATGTAAAATGCAGACCATTGGTTGTAAATGATAAATGTGATCTTTTGAGCTTTCATGTGGTGGCATCTTTCGTCTATTACGTTAGGTTATGTTATTGAATGTTTTCTCATTTATACTTGGTGATTCAATATGTCCTGTCATCCCAAAGTTGCAATGTATGGTAAGACTCAGTACATCATGTTGTCCGTATGTTTACATCATATAAAAGACATCGATAGAGTCAAAATTAGAAGAAAGGTTTTGAAAGAGTGTCACTAATTCCGAACTGGAGACTGTTGCTCTCAGCTGTGGTCGGAGTGGAATTGTACAGCATTTAGTCACACAGACACACAAAAGCGTGTGCCAGATCATGACTCAGAATGGCTTGTGCAGGAAAGTAGAATTACTCACCTGTATCTTAATCAAAGATTTGACAGTATGAGAGCGCTTATTCTTAAAAATAATGTAAAAGGATGCCATGCAAAGCTTAACACTCTAAATCCCCATGTTTAGAGATTATTTGATTTTTTGAGTAATGTATTTGTGTCTGTTGTAAAGGTAATAAAGTACCTTCCATCAGACAAAAGTGTTTTTACTGAACACTTTGAGAATACGGTTGATCCAATCCAATCTAATCCAACTTTATTTGTTAAGCACTTTAAAACAACCACAGCTGACCAAAGTGATGTACAGAGAAATAAAAATAAAATAAAAGCCATTTGCTTTCCAAACAATGTGAATCAAAGAACAGTCGAAGACACAACGGTTAAATTAACCCAAAAATGGCTGTGGAATATGTTATTTTAACCATGATTACCGTCCTGACGTGTATAAAGAAGATAATCGCTGTAAAGCTAAAACTCGATAACCAGTCAAAATTCATATGATGAAACTCAAATATTATTGTTTTGAATGTGATACACTTGTTTTTTTTTTTTTTTTTACATTCTTTTCACAACTGGACTTGTACAGGCTAAGCATTGTTTCCATTTTTTTTTTTTTTTTGCAATAAATTCAAAAAAAGGGAAGGAACACAAATCCAGAATGAATCCTTTCTTGCTGAAATGAAGTGTGCAATAAAGTATACTGAAGTCATGTACGATATGCTGACATCTCACCTGATACTATATAAGTTTATCATACAACTTTTGGGCAAGTTGTGTTGGTAAGAAGTGTACAATGTCAGGGACCTTTGACGTATCGTTAAGGAACTTTCCCAGTTTTATACATTTTTTTTAAATTCCAATCAGTGTTAAAATTTCATAACTCCTTTCTATAACCTTGAACTGATGCTGAAAAGAGAAAAAAAAATTGCTACTTTACAAATGAAGAACACTTCAAGAGACCAGCTGAAGGCATGACGGTACTTGTCTGAGATGAAAGGTCTCTGTTTGTGCGCGTATGCGTGTGTGTGCCCACATTGAATCACAGGACACACCTAATGCCTGGTATTAGTAAGCTTGTCTGTGGTGAATACAGGAATATGATGTGCATGTGTTAAACTGGCCTTGAGGCTACCTTTGTAGACAAGCGGGGAAAACCCAAACACCTTAGGGCAACTTGTGTATGTAGTTCATGTGTTGTCATTGTTTTACAGAAGAACACAGCAGCGACTGTTACTTATTCTTTTGTGTGTGTTGAATATAAGTGGATCCTTACAAATTCAAAGCAATTTAATCTTCCTAAACCATATTTCATGAGATTAGACTTAACCCACTCAACGTTTTAAATAAATAAATAATAATAATAATAATAATAATAATAATAATACAGTGGTACCTCTACTTACGAATGTCTCTTGTTACAAAAAATTCAGGCTACACAACACCTCTTCCGTGATTATAATATTATTAATTTAAAAGGTTTAGGAGCAGTTGGATAAGGCTATTTACATGTAAATAACACCCCTTCTTACAAAAACTTCATGTCATGAAATGACTTCAATAAATTTCATAAGTAGAGGTACCACTCTAATAATAATAATAATAATAATAATAATAAGAAGAAGAAGAATAGAAAGGCGGCACGGTGGCTGACTGGTTAGTCTAGCTTACAATGCGAAGGTCGTCAGTTTGACTCCAACTCCACTTCCTGGAGTTTGTCCAGGTTCTTCAGTTACCTCCTACTTTCCAAAAACATGCATGGTCGGTGTGTTGAGCATTCTACATTGTCCTTAGGTGTGTTTGTGAGTATGAACGATTGTTTGTCTTTGAGTACTCTGCAAGTCGTTGGTAACCAGTTCAGAGAGTACCCCACATGGTGCCTGACGACATCTGGGACATCATGTGCTTGCGACGCTTGTGATGGTTAATGTAATGGTTTGATGTCGACGAAAAGTCACCTTGATTTGTTACATCTCTAATTCTTACATTTTCTATGTATCCATGGATAATTTCACCAATGGATGGATGGGAATCCATCCATCCATCCATCCATCCATTGGTGAAATTATCCATGGATACATAGAAAATGTAAGAATTAGAGATGTAACAAATCAAGGTGACTTTTTGGATGAGTGTCTTATAGACTGATTGCTCTTAACATCAATCCCTGCAGACACTATAGGCCTTCTGTAGAGCTTCAAAGTAATATTGCACTCCACTGGCTGGCCAAAATGGAATAGTTAATATAGTTTTTCTTTTTCAATGTACAGTGCCATGTTGCAAGAACAAAGAAAATGAAAAAGACTTAAAACCTAATCTCAAGTAAGTTCTCGTGAGGTACTTATAAGTGAGTGTACAATATGGACGTCTTGTGTAACATCATTTGTGAAGGGCACACCAAACATTTGTCAGATTCCGAATTTTTTTTTTTTTTAGATGAGTGGACTTCTTACTACATTTTGACACATACTATAAATGTCAGGTATTTTCTCTCAGTTTTATGGAAAGGTCATATATATTGGCAGTAATCTTTGTGGGGTAAAGTCTCATAGTAGTGTTTTTTTTTTGTGTGCGTGTGTGTGTACGTGTTGAATCATGGAGAGAAGGGAGTGGTGCTGAAGGGTGTGACTGACACACACTGTCATATTGTCCAGGTGAGTCTCCTGTGTGTGTATAAGCAAGTCAGCAACTCAGAGCGTCGGCTGTGAATACAAGGTGACTCTCAAGTTAAATTTTAGTCAAATTTAAGTTCTTTTGTATCAACTTCTTTTTGCCGATAAAAGCTAACATGTTTGTTATTCTTTTTCAGGCTGGGAATAGATCGTAAAAATGGCACTGCTTTTACTTCTAACTGGTGAGTTTTTTTTTCTCTTAAATTTTTCTCCTTTTCTTTTCTCGGGTGCCTTCTTTCAAACACAAATCTAATCTTCCTGTCCATAAATGAATGGGATCTTTCAAGATAGTAGCTAATATACCACACATACCAAACACAAAGAATGAACCTGCATGCTTTCTGTCATGATGGCACATGTTTAAAGAGTTATTATTGCACGCAGGAATTAGTTGGGGCCTGCTTTGCCATTCTTTTAAGGCTGATTACGTCGACAATCACACATTTAAGGGCCCTACAGTAGTTACTGAGGTAGGTAGGTAGGTAGGTAGGTAGGTAGGTAGGTAGGTAGGTAGGTAGGTAGGTAGGGAGGTAGGTATGTAGGTAGGTTGGTAGGCAGGTTGGTAGGAAGGTAGGTAGGTAAATATGAATTGTTTAACACATGACCAAAAAAAAAAAAAAAGAAATGGATCAAACTTTTTAATGGAAATGGGATGAATTTCAATGTTTTATCTTTGACGTGGTAGGCTCTTGAAAGTAAAATAATGTAATGTAACTAATTCCTTTCTCAGCTGCGGTTGCAGTAGCTCAGGCCCAGACGGACTGCTCTCAAGGAGCTTGTTACCCACGCAGCAGTGACCTACTTGTAGGTCGGGCGGATCAGCTCCATGCCTCATCCACATGTGGGCTGACTGCTTCTGAAGTGTACTGCACCCCATACCAACAGGTACAAACTGGCAAAATTCCAATGAACGCTTCCAGCACAGAGAGTGGTGTTGTTCCAATGAAGCTTTTACTGTAAGTTGGGATCTTATGACCTGCTTGACGGCCATCAAAGATATATTGTAAACAATGCATGTTGTTTATTATTTAGCAGTACTGTACATATAAACACATTTACCCCTGGGTATCTGGGGATTTTACACTAACCTGGCCTTACAGTGTTATCACCCAACTTGGGCTGAAGTTGAACGGGTCATAACATCATCAAATATTTCACTGGCAGGAATATGCCGGTATAAAGTTATGCGTTTCATGAAATAAAACGCTTCCCTGCAACAAAATTAAAGCTTTCCTGCAACATTTAGTTCTTGGATCAAAGCCTCTTGTCAACTACAAATCCCACAATGCAAAGCAAGAACTTTGCATTATTAGAGTCAGGCTAAGCCACTCAATAAAGTCATTGAAAGGCTTGCAAATGTCATAAGTTGTTTGCTAGCGCACCTCCGTGGTTTTGGGGTCTCAACACTAACATTGCTATTGCACCAAGTTACGAGTTGCCGTTTAAAGAATTAATGGAAAAATTGGGTCAAAGTATGAGAAGATTCATTTTATTGTCATATGTATAGTAATTGTTATTCTGTTCAATTCCCCGAGCAGCAGACTGCATTCCACAATCGAGCAATAAATAAATTGCGATGAATAGCAATAAACAACAAACAGAGACAAATGGTGATAATAATGTACTGCAGAATATAATGCAAAAAAAATTTTGTGCAGTAGGAGGCAGATTAGTTCGGGAGGTATTTGTTGAGAATCCGGATGGCTTGTGGATAAAGTTGTTTGCCAGTCTAGCAGTCCTGGCCCTTAGGCTCGTGTAGCGTCTAGCTGATGGCAGCATTTCAGATCGTTTTGTGGGTGTGTCTTGTCCTTGATGATGTTGCATGGTCTCTGTAGAACCCTGGTGTGGTAAATGTCCTGCAGCGAGGGTACGGCTGCTCCACAGATGCGCTGTGAGGTCATGATCATACGCTGGAGAACCTTACTGTCTTGTGCCATGCAGTTGCCATACCAGACTGTAATGGAGGTGGAGAAAGAAAACATCAGGTTTTTCGATAGGTCCAAAATTGACAATACTTCCAATTTTGAATTGCAGTACAGTAAATGAGCCCGACATGGACTAAATTTGACACCTATTGGGTGTACCTCTTGACCTCCCATTTGTAAGCAATTAGAAGGGACGGTAGGGTGGCATAATGAAAGTCGACATGCTTTTATTGTATTGTATAGGCAATATATTACCCTAGTATTTTTTGTGTGTGTTTTTACTGTGATATCACACATCAAAAACATCTGAAAGCCTGAGTTGGGTCAAAGTTTCCACCACGGGTTAACAGCGCAGTAAGAAGAGTAAGAAGAAGAGTATGCAGCTTTTCATCGTTCAAAGCAATATTTCAATAAAGTGGTACCTATACGTAAGAATGCCTCTTGTTACGAAAAATTTAGCTTACAAAATGCCTCTGTGCAAAACCATTGTGTCTAGTGATGTAAAAAAAATTCCGGATACGAAAGACGACATTGTTGGCATATAATGATGAGACACAAGACACCAGCGCTCGCTCTAACTAGACTGTAATATAATACATCACAACCCGTGATTTCTATTTGTTACAGTTTTGATTGCATTTTTATAATGTATTTATATGCCGGCTATACAACTAGATCATTGCACCAATGTTAACGGAGGTCTTGCACTTTTCATCTTTACACGCTTCATCCACACTTACCACCAACCGTTCACATCCTATGACTACCAAACATAAAATTGATATTAGCTAACATTGGCTAACATTGGTCATATTCCCATAAAAACGGAACATAAATACTTAACGTACCACTTTTGGCTGTAGCATCTGATGTTAGTAACATAAGCACGTTGTTAACGCTTTAGTGAGCGGCGTAAATGACATCACACAGGAAGAACCGCATCCAGCAAACCAATTTTTAGTAAACTTGCATGCTCAAAATAAATATTATTGCTCCCATGGACTTGTAAATGGTGCCTAGATCACATTAAATGTAAAATAAAGACGTACAAATAAATCAGCCTCAAAAGCTCTCTCTCTGGACTCATCACCAACACACCCGCCTATCATAAGGCAAGTGTGTGAACTACATTCATAGTCAACTGCTCCTACTAATATGATTCATTTAAAGCTTTTTTTTCTTTACATGATGTGAATTTTGAATTCCATGATTATTGTGCACTAATCTAATTTCAACATATATTTGTAACTGTTTTTGATACATTTTTGCAATTTATAAATATTGTTCCTTTTAAAGGGATTAATAGGATGTTGGGGGCTTGGAACGAATTAGGCGACTTACATGTAAAAGAAGGCTCTACATAAAAAAATGCACGTGACTAAATGACTTCCAGAACAAATTAATTTCATAAGTAAAGTTGTCACTGTTCATAAAAAATATTGTAAATAGCTGTCAAATAGAGTTTCAATCTGTGGATTTGTTATAACCTTTTTATATTTATTATATGTCTCAACCGTTTACTCAAAAAAAAAAAAAAATCAATGTAGTCCAATCTTTGTGACCTCATATCTTCAAATGTGTCCCGAGCAATTAATCACATGATCAAGTGAAAGTCATCATATTTTGTAAGAGTGGGAATCTTTTGCTGTCTCGCGATTTGATTCAATTATGATTTTGAGGTCTCCGATTTGATTCAGAATTGATATTTTGGTTTTCAACTATTTTCAATTCAAAACGATTCGATTCTATCAATTAAAAATGATTTCTGCTTCAATCTGTAAAAGAACCATCATACTATGTGGGCCATTTTGCAAGACAGAATAACAAAGGGGGACTGTATTTATTTTTACATTTATTATATGTAAAGATAATGTCACTTTCTATCCGTTTTTGTTGTGGGTTTAGGTTTGTTTAGTATCGGTTATAGGTTCTCTTTTTCCCCTTTGAGCCTCATCCCATTCTGTCCTGCATCTTATTGGTTCCGCCTTTCCCACGTCCCACACCTCCTCAAGGCGCCATGCCCAACCATGACAGATAATGCTTTTTTGTAGTGTGGTCAACTGCTATTATTAACTATAGCTAACTACAAACCGCTTTTATATTATAAAATAAGGTGAAACAAAAATTTTAAAAAGGTAGATACATTTTCCTAGAGCTATTACTGCAATAAATAATCACGGAATATAATCAAGTACTGCATTTTAAACCATACTCATTTTCTTCACTTGTGCAATAATGAGCATTATCTGAGCCATTCATCCATGTGCAATATGTGTACTGCGTGCGAGAAAAGCCTCAGACCAAACTACAACTACATATGCTGTTGTTGTGTGTGTTTTAAACTGTGTGTTTTAAATATTGTATTTATATACTGTTATATTTTACTCTATTTATTCTGTTTTTTAACGAAATGCACTGAGTAGCACCCACATTTCGTTGTATGCTATACAATGACACTAAAGGCGATTGTGATTCTGATTCTGATTCATATTAATTAGAGCAGTTGAGACAGTATTTTCATTCATTTACATGTACAAATTTGTGTTATTTTGTTTTGTGGCCATGCTTGCAGTTTGTGCTGTGTTGATTACGAACCATTTGCGTTATGCTCTGTGTCAATATTTTTTCTTGGTTAGCTCATTAATTTCAATAGTACGGAGCCCCTAAAGGGACACGGAGGATTTCTTTTTTTTTTTTTTGCCAGATCTCACAGCTCAGACTGCTCCATCGCTGTGTTTGTTTTACTTTGGGTTCACTGACGTAGGAATTAAAATTAAAAGGAAAAGGAATTAAGATCCCGCAATAATTTTGTGAGATCCCACAATAATTTTGCAAGATCCTGCAAAATTTTTGTGAGGTATCGCAAACACAGCGATGGAGCAGCCTGAGCCTACACATTATCCATGGGAGAAGTTTATTGATTTTTATTTTCGTATTGGCCTAACATATAAAGACATCAAATCCGTTGTTGCACGTAGACATGGCTTTGACACAAGTGGGAGACATCTGAAAACAATACTTAGGGCGAGGAGGCTTTCTCGCTGTAATGGGTACTTGTAAAATTGGCAAGACAGCGGTTGATTTGGACTTTCGCAATCAATACCTCTCTGTCAAAACGTTGTCTGAACACCAATGATGCCTCTATCCCTCATGAACAACACAGACTACTTGCTACAAAGTCAAAAAAAGACATTTGCAAGATGTTCAAACTATCTTTTTCACTGAAAAGACACCATTGATCTCTATGCACAGCAGAGGCTGGGCGAGTTTGCAGGGACCGTCTGCAAATTACAATCTCACTACAACTGCCGTTTTTCAAATATATAGTTAATAGTTTTGTTCAATTTTGGTGATCTTTTTTTTATTAATGCTTGTTAATCATTAATAGCCTCATAATGAATCACTGTGCCCTGCAATTGGCTGGCAACCAGTTAAGGGTGTCCCCCACCTACTGCCCAAAGCAAGCTAGGAATAGGCACCAGCAAGCCAGCGACCCTTGTGAGGAGAAGCGGCTAGAGCTCGCAAAAAATATTGTGAGATCTCGCAGAAAAAATAATAAAATCCTCCATGTGCCTTTAGGGGCTCCGCACAATAGTCCATGCCTCAACAGCAAAGTGAAACTCTACTGTCCTTGCTGGGACGAGTATGAGCTTAGCCCAAGCTAGATAGCAAGCTAAACTCTGAAGTGATGACGCAAGACTTCCTCATAGTAGTTTGCAACTTTGAATGTACATCTTGGCCTCAACATCAGCAGAGTGAAACCAAAACTCAAATCAGCCATCTTCTTTGATCACACACATTCACAGCAGGTGTAAAAGAGAAATTTAAATTCGCTGACAATTCGACAGCAAGTACCTTAAACTAACATCTTACACCGCTTTAGCTTTCGAATATTACCTTAACAATTTAACAAACAACATTATACTGTACATACCGGTGTTGCCACTGTAGGAGTTTCCGTGACTTGATGGGCACGGATTTGAAGCACATTCTTTTCCCTCTTTGCAGTGTAACTTCCTGCAAGTTCACCACACTTTCTAGATCAAATTAACTGAAAGTGCCTGAAAGACAAAACGGAAACTGAGGAAAGTGACAAGACTGCTTTCAAACAGCGCAAGTTTGAACGAGCTGCATGGTGACGTCATGGCACAGAGCGTAGTATGGAAGCTGAGAAAAAGCGTATGGATTTCTGTTTTATTTTAATATCGATTTAATGACCTTTTATATCAATTTAAATTGTAGGAAAATGAGAATCGTGATTAAGATGAAAATCGACTTTTTGGCACACCCCTAATATTTTGGGTAAAAGCTCATTGACGTGATGGTAGATCGCAACGTCACTCACCAGTCATTTGTTTGCGATTACAACACAAGGAAGGTAAACGAGGCTGAGATCACGGTGAACACAACGACATGCACATTCAACAAATGTCTGTGGTAGTTTTGGCTGGACTGCCCGATTCCCCTTTAGTCACTCTGACTTCAGTGCCAGACCTTTTTGCAATAACACCCTTTAACCAACATTTTTATCTTGGGAACAGTCTGCAACACAACTCACCAGTCCACTTGCAGACTCAGCACAAATGTTCCAACATTACATATCAGTCATTTTTAAATGAAGGCCTACTTCCTTTTAGATCATGTAAAATGAGGCCCAATCTCACAAATGGGTGTGTCAAAAAGTAAAATTTGAGGTATTCCTTCATTCTAATTCTACACTTAATTACCTTTATATTGATAAATAATACATGGCGGTTCCTCAAAATCGACAAAGTTACAGCAGTCTGAATGTTGCCTGTTTGAAATCCCTACCTTTGAGAGAAATGCATTTAAAGTTTTTGGCACAAACATTTTTCAAAGTTCCAAAGTAGCAATCAATACCTCGGAAAAAATTTAACTGAAAAGTGGTAATTTGGCCCAGATGTCAAAAGTACGTCTAAAAAAATTAAGCTTAAAAATGTCATCTCTTATTTCATTATTGCTACTTGTGTTTGTGTTTGTCTTCATTTTTATCTCATTGCTTTTTCAATGGGGTCATATTACCCACATGGGAAATCAGAATTTTGAGTCAGGTTTATTTGTTTTAGCTTGTGACAAGACAGTTTTTTGAAATTTTATCATGGACGTTATATCGCAAATACATTTGGCAACAAAATGAAAACACTTTGATGGTTGAACAATTTTAATATTGAACGTAAGACAACAACAACAACAAAAACACCTCGGCCACGGTCTCGGCCACTGCGAGATTGCGATAGCACCCCCGGTCAACAATATAAATGTAAGGGTTCAGTGAATGAGCAAATGGAACTGGTAGGGTTCGCTGCCTTCAAAAAGGTTAAGAACCACTGGCCTAGATGGAACGTACATGGAACCTAGGGCTGCACAATTAATCAAATTTTAATTGCGATCATGGCTGCCATGATTGATTAAGCTGATTCTTGGCGATATTAAAGTATAAAAAGTCAAACACTTTTTTTTTTTTATTACAAGTCAAATCAAGCACTTTGGCATCCTGCCACTAGAGAGCATTGTTTCCCACGCTTGCATGACAAAAACATCTACTTTTTTTTTATCTTCCAAATAAATTATTTACAATTCTATATTTATTCATTTAATGGTGTTGAGTTTCTCACCTGATTCCTAATATGTACAGTGCTAGCTGTGAATTGAAACCCATTTTGAAAAACCCAAATGGCAAAAAAGTGGAATAAATTCGGTTTGAAATGACCGGAAATGACATTTTGACTGCTAATTGATTACAATTTGCTTAATATTAAATAATGTGCTTGGTCCTATTAAGTAGGCTTGGTTTTTTTTTCATTGGTTTGCACATAGCAAGTGAGTTAACTGCGTTGCCCTGTATGCCAAGTTTTTGCCATGTCTTGTGAATTAGTTTTAAATATTGTTTACATTATTTATTTATTTTAGTTTACTATTGTTATTATTTGTTAGTATCAAGTCTTGAACTCTTGTTTAAATACTGCTTGTTTAAAAAAAGCGCAATAAATGTTGCAATAAAAAGACATGTTGATGGATGACATAATGAATAATCGTGATAAATAAT
Source organism: Hippichthys cyanospilos (assembly GCF_059441005.1). Taxonomy (NCBI): domain Eukaryota; kingdom Metazoa; phylum Chordata; class Actinopteri; order Syngnathiformes; family Syngnathidae; genus Hippichthys; species Hippichthys cyanospilos. The sequence continues at coordinate 2,081,575 of NC_142377.1, forward strand.
CGTGATTTCAATATTGACCAAAATAATCTTGCAGCCCCAATGGAACCCAGAACCATTATCCACTTGTAACCCATACACACATGGTACCCAAAAAGCAGGCATTTACGCTACAAGGGCCACAAGTGGACATGTTGGCAGGACACACACTGTTGTGAATCTGCCTGAAGTAATGACAATTATGTAGTGTGTGTAAAATCCACCTGTTTATCAGATGAAAACCAATGTTCATGTATTTATTTCTGTCCCTATGTAACTTTGATCAGACAGGGAGACGTGCAAACATAACAGCTTTATCTTACAGTCTTTATCTTACATTCACCCATGGTAAACAATAAAGATCAACAATGATTAGGTTCCAAAATCATCTTAGCTTTCGACTCAGTTTATGTGAGGAATGCTTTCTTTACTTGCTGCTGCAAAATAAAGGCTTACTTGTAGCCATGACAATATATGTGGGCGCCCAGTAATACATTTATAAGAGTGGGGAATCCTGATTAAAACAAAAATTGGTATGGGTTTTCCAGAAATGATTATAACACATTGTTCCAGGTTCATCACCTGAAGTGAGGGTTTTACAATATATATCCAGTATATATATATATATATATATATATATATATATATATATATATATATATATATATATATATATATACTGGGTACGCTCGTAACTCGAACTGCTCGTATGACGGGCAATCCATGTTAATTCATGAATGCGTGCAACGCGCGCAAAAACCTTAGGTAAAAACATCACGACTTTATACACATATTAAAAATGAGTAACATAACCTACTGTACAGTTAAATTCAATAACATAAATATACAAAGGAAAAATGACATTTACCTTTGGGGCGACGTGACTTGAGCTGGGTGGAGGCGGAGGGGAGCAGAGACCAACCTGCAGAATTTATTGATTTATTTTCTTAAACGGGAACTTTTCTCAAACTAGAACATATCACCGGCGATTTCCTTCTCTTTAATCCATAATAGAAGAAGCAACATTCCTTCTTTCGGTTTTTGACTCATTTTCTCTCCTTCCTTCCGTCCCGACCAGCTGTGCCATCAAGCTAAATAAAGGCGTTCGGCCAATAGCATATCGGCATTTCTGTGATTGACGTGACGCCGGCCAATAGCATCTCCGTGAGTGAGACCATGACTGACAACGTGACTGAGACAGTGACTGTGACATTGTAAGAGCAATATCGGTCTTCGTTGCCGTGACAAGCTTTAACTACTGATTTTGATGACGTGGCAAGGCGAAAATATATGAACAAATACAATGGCCGGCATGTCAGATTGCTCGTAAGGCAAATGGTCTGTGCGTAAGTGGGGGACAAAAAAACTCCGCGGACCACGCTCGTAAGTCGAAATGTTCGTAAAAGAGGGTGTTTGTAAACCGGGGGCCGACTGTATATATATATATATATATATATATATATATATATATATATATATATATATATGTATGTATATATATATATATATATATATATATATATATATATATATATATATATATATATATATATATATATATATATGTATATACACAGTGGGCCCCCATGTTACGACCTTAATCCGTTCAGCGGCTAGGCTCGTAACTCGAATTCGCCGTATGTTTTGCAATCCAAATCTATGTTAATTAGTGAATGCGTGCAATACATGCAAAAACCTTAGGTAAAAACATCACGACTTTATACACATTAAAAATTAGTAACATAATCTACTGTACAGTTAAATGAAATAACATAAATATACAAAGGAAAAATGACATTTACCTTTGGGGCGACGTGACTTGAGCTGGTGGTGGGCGGAGGTGGAGGGGAGCAGAGACGAACCAGCAGATTTTTTTTTTTTTCTTAAACAAGAACTTTTTTCAAATGAGAACTTTTTTTAAACAATGACTTTTTTTGTTTAAACGAGAACTTTTTTAAACGAGAACTTATTTTTAAACGAGAACATATCACGGGCGATTCCCTTCTCTTTAATCTATAATCGAAGAAGCCTCTCCATTTTGTTGTTGACCGAGGTCCATCCCCTGGCAAGAAAAGTCATGCCCTCAGAAGACTTGCTTGCTTTAATGGTTTCCTTGTTCTTGAGAATTGTATCGATTGTCGAGCGGTTACGACCACTCACTAGCAAGGTTAACTATGCGTGCGCCTCCTTCGTATTTTTTTATTATCTCCTGCTTCGTTTCTATTGTCATCATCCTCTTACTTCTCCCTTTACCGCCACTTGCAATTTTAGAAGCCATGTCTAACAGATGAAAGTTTGCAAAGTCTTCATAACAGACTGACCAGCTCATGCAATCAATCGTTTGATCGCACTTCAATGCCATCACTCGTGATAATTTTTCACTATTATACCCCTTTCGTTGACTACGGTCTTTTTAAATGTGCTTTATAAATAAAATTTGATTTGACTTGACTATTGTTGACAAATCACAGACACATATGAGAGCAATAAGTCTGCCTCCAAATATTTCCTCTTTTATGCTTTTTTATTTGAAATGAAGTGTAAATCAAATATGAGATAGAAGATGATCATGGTTGTTGTAAATTATACTTGCCCAATATTACAAGCAGCCCATATTTGTGTAAGTCCTCCAATGTTAATGTGTTAAGTTGATGAAAAATCTAAATCCAAACTAAATGAAATAAAAATGTGTTTTATTGATGTAGCCCAATGCATTTTAGATATAATATCCATGGTAAAATTGCCTCGTGTCCCCGAGGCCACACCAAATAGCAAACCATGTTTTACCTGACACAAAAATCTGAAATCAAATTTCCCGCTGTGATTATTTGACAAAAACTCTTTCTGTGCCATAGATGAGAATTTTCTCAACTACAACTACATTTTTTTTAATGAATTGGATAGATGACACTCTTGGCCAGCCCTCTTAATATTAGGCCAATCAAGCATTGTTCTTGAGGAGTTATACAGGTCAAAAAGGTGGGTGGGATGGCAGCAAAGTTGCTAAACTCCCTTTCACAGGTGCCCTTTGGTCCAGAGCTGTGTTAGAATGACCAACCTTAAGAGTCCAAAACAGAGTGGGAACGAAAGAGGACAAAAGCAGGCAGAACACTCACGCCTTTGTGGCAGCAGCTCCAGCCTCTACACCTCATGTTCACAGGCCCCTAATGCACCACAGCTAGGCCAAAGAATGGAGAATAAGATTTTGCTCGCTCAAAATCTGTCACTGCACACGATAGCCCTCTCCCCCCAACCCAACATCTGGATGTGCTGTCTGCTCTCTCTGCTTGGCGCACAAGTTAAGAAAGTGCCAGCCAATCAAAGCTAGCAAAAGGACATTGATTGACTGTTTGCTCTCCAATTAGACTGCTTGTTACGTTCACCCGGAAATAGCAAACGAGTTTGCCTAACTCGGACTTTGTTGGATTTATTTGGACACAATTTGTGCAC